>NW_017259192.1:3035138-3064211 GCF_001594045.1 Atta colombica | reverse complement strand
ACTTTCTCACTCTTGTTTTGACAAAATTGCTCGTGATCAGACTTTCTTTTTTATAAATCTCTAACTTTACATATAGTTCTCTTTCTTTCTTTCTCGGCTCGATTCGCGATAGGGTCTCGTCACAGTTACATTGTTCATTAGAACGCCTTTCGTTTTGTAATACGAAGCTCCTACGCGACTTGACGTTTCTACACTGGTTTAATTAAATGGTAGGCTATTACACGAAATTTGAAATACATCTTTCATAATCGAGTCATGTGTCGCATTTTTTTTTATCGATTGCAGACAGCGAGTTTTATTACTAGTATACTATATTAATATTTATTATACTATAATATTTATTATACTATTAAAAATAAGAATTCACCGATGTGTAACGATCTTTAAGTTTACAATTAGATTTTATCAATATTCTATGAAATTTATTTGAATGAATCTTATAACACTTGAATCGACAATCGCTTTCTGGAAATGTATAATTACATTTACGTTTAAAAATTCAAAAGGATGATTTATTCACATTTAGGAATATGAGTTTTATTTTCTCTTTCAAAATAGAGCACTCGCATTTATATTTATAAACTTTTATATTAGAAAGATACATACATTAATTTCAATCTTAAATTAAAAATTTATTGTATATAATGCTTGATATTAACTTTTACAAGCAAAACATTATGATATTCATAAAACGTAATATTCTGTGATATCTTTTTAATTATTTTAATTTGATTTTTATTACTTTCGCGAATTGATATTTCATTGTAAAACAGCTACTGTACAGAAATTCGTTTATATCTTGGCGAGGAGGAATGTACATTAATCCTTAATACACGCGATAATTTTCTGGTATCTTTACTATACACGATGGATCGTTGTCTTGGGTTCGTTACTTTTACAAATACACAAAAATTATTGATCTTTATATAATATACTTTAATATCTTTAATATTTTTATTTAAATGTTGTGTATTTAAAAAAATTGTACATAAGTGTTATAACTAATTACTTAGTGTGTGTATATATATATATATGGTGTGATGGGCTTCTAGTATTTTAAAGAAAAAGAATACACAAGAAATGAATGACAGTCGAGTATTGAGAAAAATGTTTGATTGCACGAAACCAGATCAATTTGGATTTTCCAAATGAACGAATTACAGAATTTTGATTGTATCAATCGGAATTCTGATTATCACAACTAGTATTCTACTAGATTTAATCAGAAAAATCTAATTCGTCCATTTTTAACCGGAATAATCGCAGATATTTTTCTCAGTAAGGGTTTCCATTTTTTAAATTGACGAGCTGTCGTTCAATTGAATCGATCGTCCTTTTTTTAACGACACATTTAGAGAAAAGTTTCTTTGATTAAAAAAAATGTTTGTTTGAATCAAAGAAATGTGTGCATTGCTATATGGTTAAAGAAAAGTTTCTTTGATTTGAGCATCGTTTCTTGAAATCAAATAAATTTTTATTTTCTTCAAGGTTTTCTCAAAGGTTTTTTATGTTAACTTAAAAAAATCAGTGAAAGAAACGATTTCTTTAATTTAAACATAACTTTTTTTTCTAGATGCGTTTTAAAATTGCGCGACATATTTAATTGAGTATATTTTAACGGAAAGTACTTTTGGAAGAAGCGTGACTGGTAACCGATGTTTGTTCGATTGATATACTGGCTTGAATTTGTATTCTGAAATTCATTGTATCGTCCTTTCCGCAGTGTGTGAGCGGCGAAACGGTATTAATTACTACGCGCGTTCCTACGAACTTTCCATGTCTGTGGCTTTCCCGCCTCGCCTGCTTTTGCTATCGATACCGTTTGCATTTGATATTTTATGCGCTATTCGAGCGGGCTGTCGAGATCCGCGCGCAAATATGGTCGCGGTAAACGTTCACGTGTATATCTCGGGAGGATACATGCGTGCGCGCGCGCAACGTTTTGATCAGCGAAAAGCAGTTATGCCCTTTCGCATGGATAAATGGCAATTGCCGACGCAGCCGTCATGGACAGATTTTGCTTGTAGCCGTTGTAGCTTATTCCGTGGAAGTCACGTGCGGCATCGCGTATCACGATCCCTTTGAGCGATGCAATTGCTGGAATGTACCTTTTACACGCGTCTCTGGTTTAACCACGCGCTCTTTACGATCAAGTGAGAATTGAAAGGTTGGTTATTATTTAATTGCTTTTGACATTCGGCAAAATGCCTTGTCGGCGAGCAAACGTTTCCTCCATGTCTGTCTGCTGATAAATTTATCATATCGGAAGTTCAGTTTTATTCTTTTAATAACGATCGAAATACGTGGATATGACATGACCCGCTCTCTTACAAAGATCACGCAATTTCTCTCACTACTGTTTGAACGTCAGTGATTTAAATATTTTACGATTTATTTCTGTTTCACACGTTCAAATGTTGAAGTTACATCGCCGTTGAAAAATACACAATTTTTCGTTTTCTATTTTTCTTTTGTTCCAGCGAAAATGGAATGAAAACATTCCATTTTTTTCCACTAAGAGCGACATATAAAATTCAGAATTATATCTTGTGTCCGCAGATGAGACGTCTCTTAAAAAGTTTAATAGAGAGTTGGTACTATATGATCTATTATAGATAAATTCTAAATTCACGACGGTACATTTCTATTTTCATATAATTTCAGTAATTAATTATAAACATAATTTTTTATATTACTCCTCGATTCCTGGGAAGATTTCGTGAGACTTGCACGACGTTTCCAAGGCGTGTAGTTTGCATATAGGTGCCCATGTTCGTCTTAAGACGGCACCTGGAGGCATTCGTTTTATGGCAGGGTCGGAATTGAATTCAGATTCGCGAGTCCCGACTCGTGTTTGCAGAGTAAACATTACATCACGGTGTAATAGACGCACCCCGTTGAATCGTATCCATGCGTGCGTGTTCCTCCCTTGATTTTCTCCCCGCAATTCTCTCGACAATCATCGTCGAAGTTACGAGCTGTATGCATCTTCCGCCAAGTACGCCAAAGACGTGCCTATCGGCGGTATAAGTAATAAAGACAAACAAGATCGCGCTAACATTCCGCGAGTACCGACAACGCGGATGAGATTGGCAAAGGAATTGATAAACTAAGAGGAGATGGAGTCTCTCGTGTTCGGCGAGAAAGGCCTAACGATGAGGAAGGTAATCGATCCTAAATGATGGAAAACTGCGCGAGACAGGAATAGAAAATGACAAATTGGAGGAAAGTGAGCAAGAATGAGTGCAAGTGAGTGCAAGTGAGTGAGAATACAGAGAGAGAACGAGATAGATGTTGAGGGAAGCCCCTGGGAATATCACCGTTTTATCGCCTTGCTCCAATCAGAGACTTTGTTGCTCGCCGCTTTACGGGACGCTTCACCGTTCACCCTTTCAATCGCACGAGCCGTCCGATCTCGACGAAGTCTACCGGACCAACTTGTTATCCGCTCGACCGACATCTAATTGCCGAATTATTAGTCGGGATTTATCTCGCCGCCGGATGCGTTGTCTTTCATCGTCGTTCGCGCGGCTGGTCGAGCCATTCGTGTTCAAGGGCCGTTAAAAAGTAGGTTACGTTGTATAGAGATATTTTCTCGCGCCAATGGCGAGATCATCCGACCGAAGCGTGATTTTATTTATCGGCAATTTGCCTGCAATGAGTAAACTGCATTTATACCGCGCGTAAATATTTATATTATAAAAATATTTATATTATAGAAATACGTAGAAATTCTCGATTATATATGTAGAATCATATATATATCGCAAAAAATCATATATGCGTCTCACGCAGGAAATTTAGGATATTTAAACTTACTTAAGACAAAGTGAATTTTATGAAAGTTTATTATTAATTAAATTATAATAAAAACATCAAGTCCATTATTTGCTGCGTGTAGGGCATTAGTAGGTTATATGTTAAATTGTTAAATTAAATTAATTATTGTATATTTAGATTATTGTTTTAAATTAGATATTAAATACGAATAAGGATAATAATTATTGCATTCATTATTGAATTTAAAACAGATTATAGACAGTTATGTGATTTTTAAAATTTTATAATATAACTATATTTCATAAAAATATAATTTATGCACGTAATATGATATTAAAAAATTCAAGCAACTGAAAAAAAATTAAACCTTTTCAAATTATATTGCGGATTACATTACATTAATCAATAGCTATTATGTTTCATTTTACTTAATGATATTGAATTTATTTCAGACATGTAAAATTTCATAATATGTTCTTTAAATCTGAAAAGTGGTACAGCATACAAAGAAAATCAATGATTTTTAAATTTCTTAGTGTTTTAAAATTAGTGTTAAGTAATAAAAAATAACAAGAAATATGGATCTATCTCATCTAAAATTAGAGGCATTAAAAATTGAAACGAAGTTGACATCATTTTCAATTTTTATACATTTTATTTTTAAAAAAGTTATTTAAAATTAAAGTTTTTTAAAATTAATGTATCTATAGTTGTTCAATTCAATATGGATCCAGATTTTTGACACATTTATATTTTCTATTACCTCTTCATTTTTTATTTATCTTTTAAAAGATCAAATTAGATTTAAAAACGGTTATTTCGATCATTACGAAAATAAAGTGAATGAATTATAAGATATTTCTCCGAAATATTCTAGTTTAAATATTTTTTGTATGTCTCATTTCTTGTCCCATTTCTAATTATGATTTTTTTGGAAGTTGTGTCTATCTGCTACAAATGCCGAATGTCTATTCTTGGCGATGACCGCGACGCGAGCTTTTGACGTGATTTATCACGAAAAGCGATGGTGTGCGCGGACGGAAGGAAGCATCAGTTTGGTTTATCTTCTCTGATAAAATTGATTAATACCGACGCAATGTTAAATTTAACTCGATACATGGTGGTTTGCCATTATTAGTGATAAATTACCTGGCAAATTCCGTTTACGAAGGGCGGGAACTTCCTAAGTGGCGACGGTGTCGGCGCAGAGGATTTAAACGCAACGCGCCACTTTTGCCTCAGCCGTTTGCTTTTCTTGTTTTTCTCAGCAAGAGCAACACATACCGTGTCCTCGTCTTTTTTTCGCCATTGGTCCTCGAAGGAAGAATAAATGAGGCGGCGCTCGCGACAAGACAAGGCGCATGCCGCTTTGAAGTTATAAAACCCTTTACCGTACGTTAACACCTAACCCTCGCGCCATTAATCGTCTTCTCAGCGGTATTCGCTCGTGTAAAAGCTCCCGCTCCCCCCCCCTCTCTCTCTCTTTCTCTGTGCTTTCCTTGTGATATATCTAATAGCGACATGTTATATGTATATGTATATATAGAACTGTCTTGTGTCGCTGCAGGATGTACCTTCGTTACTATTGTTTGCTATTACAGTTTGTCATTCTGTATGAAATTTTGTATCGTGTTTAATATATAAATTAATACTATAGTTAATTGAAAAATTGAGGACAAGAAATTTAAATTCTGTAATCTATAAAATACAAAATTCATAGCAAGAGATTATCATTAATTATGCTTGACTAATTGTTAACAATATTTTTTAATATACACATGTATATGATTTGCTATCATTTTTTTTAAAGCACCTTCTTTACAGATAAACTTCAAACTTAAATTATATGCCAATTTTTTCCGATTTTTTATATAAATAGATGTGCATGACATTTTATAATATATTTTAAATAGAAGTGAAACAAATAAATAGAAATGATTACATTATTTTTATAAGAATATTTCTACAAGATTTATAATAACATTGAAAGTAATAAGTTCTTTTTAAATTGATGTGTCTGAAATACTTACTCAACGTGATTAAAGTTTAAATCAATTTTATTATGTGTAGTATATCTATAGAAATATGTAGATAGAATCTTATATATACATTGAGAAAGATGGTTGAAAATGAATGAATCAGATGATTCTGATTATATCGATCAGAATTTCCAATTATCACAACTGGAATTCTAATAGATTTAACCAGAAAATTCTGATAAACTCATTTTCAATCAGAATTCCAATTAATTCAAACAGACATTTTTTAAAGTATGTAGAAAAGAATCTGTCAAAGTTTTCATCTATTCATATTCAGAGATATAAAGCTTGATATAATACATGTATTACATATTACATATTTTTTGAGAGATTTATGTTATGAGATACTTCCTTTCTTCAAAACGTATGTTATCATATAATATTATTTAGTATAATATTATTTTAAAAAAACGTATAGAATGTTTTATACATTAGCACTTGAATGCATAAACGTAACTAGCATTTTCTTGTTCGAAATGATCTCTTACTCAGTTTGTCGCGCGATGTTTTGATATTTATCGTATCCGAACATATGCGTGCGAAGGCAAGCGTGAAAGAGCGAAACAAATCCGAGACATTCCTCGTGAAACGAACGATAAACGATTTCTATCACGGCGTGATGCATTTGAGCCTGGTACTCGCGATTGAAAATTTACGAGGTCACTTTCGGCAACGATCTAGGATCTTCTTGATGCCGATGACCGTGCTGGCAGAATGGTACCTTTTATAGGAATTATCATATTCTAATTTTATGATAGCTTTTTCTTTTACGGCGAATTCGCCTTCCACACATTTACGCCAAAAGTAAGCTTTTATTTTCCATAAACCTTAGGCTTCCGCGCAAAGTAGATGCTGGATCGTAAAAAAGGCAGTAGATATATTGAAGCATTAAACTTCTTCTCCTCGTGCATGTGCCGATAAGATCTTGCCTATAAGTTTGAAGTAAGTTTCTGCATGAGGTGTTCACTCTTGTGGGGATACGTTTGGTATATAGCTTGATTGCTTGATAAGTGTTTCTACATGCAGAAAATAATGGACTTGATGTTTTTAATATTTTATTCCTTTGAATTCCGTTTTTTCTAAAATTACAATAATGTATGTATATACTTTATTGCATTATACACATGTATATATGTAAGTATAAGGAAGAGAGTGGTAGAATTGCGAACATGGGATAAGTGTGATACTATACTACAGTCAGAATAGTGATAACATCTCATTTCTCGTATAGTCCAATGTACGCTTAATGCCATATAACACATGACCATAAAATGCATACGCCATTTAAAGTAAATACTATTAGGTATATCTTTTTGATAATAATTTGATAGGAAGAAAATGAGAGAATTTGCGAATACTTAAGGAAAGAGTTAAATAAAGCTAACGATTATTAGTAATTATAGAAGTCTTTATTTAAAGGATATTGCTTTAAACCATTATACAATAATTAACATTTATATATTATTAATACAAACTATAATTTTAAATAAAAAACGAAATTCAACATTATCTCTCGCGACAATGGATAATTTTAAACGGTAAGAGTTTTATTTTTTGTTTAAAGAGCTTATAGTTTGGAGGTATTGATAATATATGAATATTATTATTCGAAGCCAAATAACTGTAACATATTTTGAATAAGGATTTCAATTAATTGACAAATAATCGTCAGTTTTATTTAACTTTGCTCTTCGCAATTTCCCTACTCTCATTTATATTTTGATAATAAAATTTATTATTAATTTAGTATTTTTGAATTTAATTTTATTTAATAGTTATTTATTAATTTTCATATATTTGGCACTTTTAAATAAAACGCAGGAATATATTAATAAAATCGATGGTACTTTCATGGTTTAATGAAAATTGCTGAAAGTTCTGTGATAATTATATCCAGTATTGTTCGAACTTCTGCATTTGTTCTCGATTGTATTATACATTAATAAAACAAATTATGTATTATTGTATCAATTGAATGTGAGAGATTTAACTATGTATAAATAGAACAATAGCTTTAATATAACATTTCCTTTGCAATTTCAGTAAAGTTCTACTGGCATGAAGTGAATATATTCTGAGAGATGAAAAGCTTTGCATTATTGTTTTCATATTTCTAGACAATAAAGCTTGTCAACAAACGAGCGACTCCGCCACAGAAATAGCCGTTATGAGTTTATCTTTTTATTAAGAATAAAATAAACTTTAATCTCAGGATAAATCACAATAATAATGACAAAATAAAATTAATCTGTATTTATATAAGTAAACTTTAAATTATATGTTAAATTTAAATATAACTTGATAATAATTTAATATATAACTTAATATATTTAAAAATATATATATGTAAATGCAAATATGTACGCGTGCATACGTTATAACGATATCTATCGATAAAAATAATCTGAAATGCAAGATGCGTTTATTTGCTGGCTTTCATCGCGCGTAAAAGAAAATGGGATGCGAACACGCGTGCAAGCGGATTACTGGCGGCGTGGAAGAGCAAGGCTCGGCCTTGCAACGCAGCCGATTATGCGCATAAATTAGCGACCGCTCTTACGATAGGGTAGCGCGAACGGGATGGGTTATCGGGCGGAGACGTGCGGTGGTAATCCGGCATCGGAAACGCATTAACAAATGTCAAGTTGCGCAACGTGGAGGGAGGATGAGAACGAGGGTGGGTCGCTTTGCTGTAATCCACGGTAGTAGCCGGATGCTACAAATCAAGTTTCAGGCCTCCTATCGGGCCAAACTTCAGCTTGATTTCTCCCTTCTACGATTTTTCGTTCCTTTCATTGATCGTCTCTTTGGTGTCTCGCTGTCGGCGCAGTCACGACAGAGCTGTCTGTTTCCGCAACATTCGACGCACTTCACGAAAATGCGCACACGGTTGTGACTTGTGAGATGCATTTGGTTCGCATTTTACTTTTTTAAAGATACAATGTATACCTACGACGACTGTCGACGTCCAGCGGTTCTCAATCTCGTTTGCGAATAATTTCGTTTGCGAAGCAATCTCCGTCTTTGTGAACGCCATCCTTACTTAATAATTATGTGCTATTACAAAGAGCACGGCTCCTTCTATAATGAAATATTCTATATTATTATTTCATTTATGTAAAGTATAATTACACTTTAATTACATAAAAAAAAGCAGGATTTTTTTTGCTTTTTAATCTAAGATCTTTTTTTACTATATTTGTCATATTAATAGAAATTGATTAAATTTAAACAACTTTCATACACTACAAATTAATTACATTAAGAAACATGGCGTTTATCTTCTTTGCTTCTTGTGTAATAATTGATTGTGCGCGAAATATTCGAATCGTAAAATTTCGATCAAAATATTTATAGATAACTTATGCACATTTGGAAAGGAAAAAAAGGGTAATTTTTATATACACTTTAATAATTCCAACACAAATATTAACACTATTAACACTATATAATTTTTATGATAAATATAAGTAAAACTCGCACTATATCGTAAAAGTTCTTTTAAAAAAAGAATAAGATAACTTTTATGAACTAATATATTGTACTATTTGTATTATATTTATGAGCTTGTTCCTCATAGAATTAAAATTCTCAATTCTTTGAAATTTAATGCGAAATTTTTAAAAATTTGTAAATAATTTTTATACAGAAAATTGTATATTGTATAATATCATAAGCTAATGGATAACATTTAATATGATATAGGCTGTTTTAATTATCACACATTTCTATCTCACAGAACGATTGCACTGATCATTGTATTTAATCCAGTTGCATTTTGACGTCTGGATCAAATTGAATTATATAACGATTGCACATTTTCCAGCGCTGATTACATATTTCACGCTCAGGTATTTCTCACCTGGCTTTGCATGGAAATATCGATCGCGTCTACGACAGTAATTTCATTTCAAATTTAATAGTTTAAGCTTAACTTGTAGCCCATAACAGACTGTAACGACGTATTGCCACTGCAATATATATTCATGGAATATGCGTACATGAATGCAAGTGAAGACTCACGAACGATTGTTGCCACGGCTTCACCAAGGTATCTGTGAAAGTCGCATTAATAATGCATCGATTAATTATCCGCTCACGCGAAAGTATATACACGTTTGCGTGATACGCGCGCGTAAGCCTGATCGATTTCGTTTATGATAAGTTACATCAACGTCCGATGTTGTCAATAATTTCACTATCGATGAAGTGGTTACATTACATAAACCCGGATCACAATATTGAAACTGATAGATAACAGTAAGATTGCACTCCTTTACAAATAAAGTACATATGTATAAGTCAGTGTTTAAATAAAATAATGTAAAGTAAGCTGCTATTCAGAATTACAATTTGAATAATTATTTAAATATGCAGCGTTAAGTGTATTAAAGAATTACAACAATGGCTTGCTTTAATTTTTTGTGAAAAATGTGTGACAAAAATATATGTGACAAATTTACTACTAAAATTAAAATCAAGCACTTTCAATTATTCTATATGTATATAATTATATGTAATTCTACATTACATACAGATACACATAAGCACTGAACAAAAGAGTTTAATAGTTACCAAATATTTAACAAAATAATGCTAATTAAAAGTTTGTTTTTTATTTCTGTACTCTGAATCAGCACAATAAATTGAAGTGAAACAATACGTTTGTTTCACTTCAACTTATTGCATTGTGCGTAGTTCAGAAAGTGCAGCAATAAAAAGATCTTAAAATGTTTACTTATTATAATAAAATTTATTTTACGTTCCTAAATACGATAACTATTTGATAGTACTAAATATTTAGAAAAGTAAAATAATTTTTAGTGTTATTAACCAAACATTTAATTGGCATTAAATGTTTAACATATCGTAAACGAAATTATGTTAGATGCAAACAACGAATATTCAAAGAAATAAGCGTGTTAACACGAGTACTGTTTAATGTTGATGTTAAAGTAATGTATAAATGGGAAGATCCATTTGTTGAAATGTTAGTCGCATATTCAACGCATGGAACCCGTGCCACACGAAGAGGACATCACGCTCTTCCCGTAATCCACACACGTTGAACGGAATTACGAAGTACCCTCTCGCTCCGTGAATCACCGTAATAATTGGTAATTACCGCGGAATCTCGGACTCGTTCGCCTTCTCTTCTCGATTCTCTTCCTGTATTCTATTCGCCTCTTTCGAGCTCCGCTGTTAAATTGCGGAATATGAGGCTGTGTTATAAGGCAAATGCTCTCCGTTTCCGCGATGGCCCGAGACAACCCTTTCTTGCTCGTCGTGCGGTGAAATACTGACAGTTATGTACCGTTATTCGCTCGAGTGTCCACTTAAATCAATCGTGTCCGGATGTGAGTGCATTTTGTCACTTCGTGCGCGCATATATTTATAAGCACACTAGCGATGTGGTCCGCAAGTTCCCATTAACTCCTGACGTTTCGGGCATGCCGTTGCACGTGGTTTACGGTGTTTCGCGAGATTATAGTCAGCCATGATTATATGAAATAAAGTTAGAATTTTAATGATACATTCGTTTTACATGTGTTTTCGCTTGTCAATTAACTGTCACTTATAAAGTACAAAATAAATGCAAAATGTAGCAAATATATCATAGTAATTATTTTTTTTTATATTAATTTATTGTTAATTTATTTGCTATTTTAGGAATATATGCTTAAACATTTAACTCTTTATGAACGAATTTGCGGTCATTCACTCTTTTTTATTTTGTAAATTGTTCGTTGATTTTTGATTTTTATGAAACTTGACCTGTGAAATAATTTAATAACGCTTTATTCGGAATCTAAGATCAAAAATAAAAAATTAAAAATGTTTAATTCGGATAGAATTTTAAACAATAATCTGATTATCACACACACGCACACGCATGCATGAAATTAAATTTTTAAGTTTTTTATTGCGTAGTAACATTAAATTTCCAATTTCGCTTTATTTGAAGCTCATCAGTGCTATGCAAATAATTAGTACTGATTTTCCAAACCCTGATTACATATGAGCCCTATGATATTAGAACTTTTTTCATTGAAAGTTATCTTTACTATCTTACTATCTTTTTGAATTCGACATTTTTAGACTACATTCAAGAACCTTCTAAAACCGAGTTTTATGATAATCAGAGTAATTTTGTAAAATTTAAATTTTAGACCAGAATTAAATTCAAAACTCCCTTAGAAAAGAGAGATATTTTTTAGTTACTTTATTAGAAAGCTCTCGTTAAAATTAAAAGCTTAATAATCACATATGAAATATAGAAAATGAAATGATTCACTTCTTAATCTACAATACATTTAATCAATATTTTATTTTTTATTAAAAGACGAGTTTTAACATAATTCAGGTGTATTATTAAAAACTTAACAGCTTTATAGAAGAAACGTATACTATATTGAACTTTCTGTAATTTAATATTACAATATCAAGTAGCTTTATATAATGAACTTTTGTAAGCTCAAGATTCTAGCAAAGAGAAGAAAATGAGTTGATTTCTTATTTACTCGTATAAACATGAATTATTGCAAGTTATATTTACAAGCACGTGACGCATGGAGAGGCTGCGTAAGAACAATTCTGTTCGAGTGATATATCGCAGAGAGTAAGCGTTCTCTTGACATTTCCATCCATTCTGATACGTTATCGAATATTCGAACAGATGTATCGTGCTCTTGAAGTTCACTCCAATTCTTCTGTGTGATCATGCATTCGACAAATACACCGCAATGCTAATCCGAGTATCTGCAATAAAAATCATACGGTAGGCGAAGTTGAAATCCGGGCTAAGCCTTCCCTTCCCCCCCCGACTAACCTCTCTTTTCGTTCCACGATATTTCTCACGAGGCTCTTCATGCACTCGATACTTCATACATACATACATATAGCAACCCCATCTGCCTCCCTCGTTCTTCTCGCCTTCTCGTCTCGATCTGTCGGATGAGATCAAGGTCGTCTTATGTATTCCCTGATCAATTCGAGAGTCTCAGGCGAGTTCGCATCGCTCGAAGAGCGAAGAAAGAGACATGCGAAAACGAATCCAAGAGAGCAGAAACAAGGTGGTAGCATTCCTTTTTGTCTCTCATCTTCACAGTGAGCATTCGTGCGCGCGCGCGGATATAATGGAAACAAATCGTCCTTGGGTCGGTCTCTCCCTCTTCGTACTCGCTGCCGTCATTCTCTTGCGTCGTATTTGATCTCAGTTGAATTGACGATACAAGGGATGCGGGTGGTCGGCGGCACCATCAGCAAGCGAAGCAAAACGCGGTCTTAACGAGCGGAGAGCGAGAACATGAGAGAAAGAAAGAGAACGAGAAGACCAGAGGAAGTGGATTCGACGTGCCACGGAAAGCAGGGGGGAATCTTGCGAAAGCCCCGAAGGGATCCATCGTCGCTTCGCGATGTCGAAATTCACGAGGGTCTGTCGTCTACTAAAAGATGGACTTTTCGACACCAAGCGTGGAAGATTGCCGACGCGCTGATCTATTTCTCTCGAATGTACACACATCTTACGAACTTTTATTTTTAAACGGACGCTGGTACATGAAACGCGTCCTCGAGATAGATCGTTTTATTATCAAATTTCACGGACACTTTGTACTTGAAATTTATCATTTTTTGTCAAATATTATCCGGATGTTACTGGTAACGGAGAAACAATAATTTTAAGAACTGTTGGTATTTGTACTGAAAGACTAAGATTGATATCGAGATTGGGAAGTAATACGTTATTAACGTCGTTATCGTTACAATTTATTTTATTTTATTTTTTTTTCAATAATGAATAGGTAATAATATTTTCTTATTTGTAACGTTAATGATAGTTACTTTTCTTGCGTAATAATATAATCGTTACTTATATTGTTCCTTTGTACAATGCGGAACAAACAAACGAGTTTCAAAAGAAAAAAATGTTATGTTGATCACCATGCATGAAATTATTATAACTATTATAACTACTATATAACCATTATAACTACTATAGATTTCATACTAAACAATTAGTGACCAAGACAATTGGATGTCACTTTAAAAAAGGTGTTATCAAAATTTTGTGAAAAAGTAACGGAAATCGTGACGACTCGTTACTTTTTGATTATGATAATAAGTTACTTTTTGAATTCAGAAACGAGTGAATGAGTTACTTTTACAAAGTAATAAACGATTCATTAAGACTGTATAATGTGAATACATAACATGTTGTATTTTATAAAATAACTTTCTCAACTTTGATTGATACTCTGAAAAACCAATTTTGAAGAATCTAAAATTTACTTATTAGCTAAATACAGAGAAATAATTTTGCTGGACCATCAAAATTAGGTAGGATAAAATTGGTTGCTAGAATATTCAAACATCTTGCAACATTCATCATCTTAAGATTCCTGCAAAATTATTTTGATAATCCAGCAAAATTATTTTCAGATCTGTATTTAGCCAAATTTTTAGATTCAACAAAAATTGCTCTTTCACTTTATAGTTCTCTTACATATTATACTTTGAAGCCAGAAATATAAATAAGAAATAATTAATTTGATTAATTTTTGTTTTTTATAAGTATGTGCATTTATAAGAACTAGTGAAGTTTATCATTAAAAGTCTGATAAATTTAACTTAGAAGTTATTTTACCATTACAAAAAGAGCTACAAAGTTCAAAATATTATCAAATTTTATGCATTACTAAATGGACAGGAATTTTCTTCATAAAAAGGGGGACGTAAAAATATAGATTTATATTTTATATTATGTGTACAAAAAGATTTAATAATAACATTTTTAAAGAGGACAGCTTGAGCTTATCGGAAACAATATCTTTTTATTACATCTCGGAAAGCTTTTTACAAGTTTTCAAATATTTTTTCAATATTTAATTTATCGAATTTATGTAAAGAATTTATTACGAAAAAAAATCCGTATTAAGGTCTTTTCGAGTCTTTCCTGAAAAAAAAACTTTATTCTTTCGTACTTGCGATTTTTTATGACTATGCAGTTCTTTTTTTACGCCGCCGATTTTCACATTCGTTCGCACGAATTTCAAATCATACGATGGAAACATCGTAAGGGTAAAGAGCTATAGTAATATTCCGCAAAAGAGATGGGACAATGTCGAGGAAAAAGCTCTCAAGAATCCCGAAGGGTTTTATTACCGTTATATGACGCCCGACGAACTTCGAAACGCCGAAAGTCCGCAGAAAATGTCGCAGTGAATTTTCGACTTGTCATTGCGAGGTGCTGAAATTCGTCGACTAGATGATTCAAAGGCAGCTATCGTCTTACGACGCTTCGTCTTCGTCGTTTTCGAAACAAAGTACACAGTTTCGTGAGTCAGAATGCTTCATAAGCAGCGATGAGGGCTATAAACCTCCCGCTATTTTCGTTGTCCTGATAAAGTAAAGTGACACTGTCTGCCCTTATATTGTAGTTGATATGTTATATAAAGCAATCTATCCTTCTAGGAAATACTTTATACCTTTTTTATACTACCGTAAGTCGAATTGATGGCTATGATTTCAAAAGTATCAAACAAAACGGAGAATTTAAATCACTTTTTATATAAATAACAGTATAAAATACTTAAAATTAATATAAAATGTAATAATTTATAATTAATATATTATTATTACCTCTTGTAACCATATCCATGTATCTATCAAAAACAAATTATTAATGAAAAACGTAGTAATTAAAATGTTTTAAAATGTAACCTCATGAAACGAACACAATTTAACATTCCCTCCCCAAGATCATAAATATTTTCCGTTTTATTCAAATCAAACTACACATACATGTTGATTACATTTTGTAGAAAACATGTTGATGAAATCGCACGACAGAAACGGTAAAGAACATACCAAATTTATACGTGAAACAACCTAACAGTTATTCAGATATACATGTCGCGCGATGCAGTTTCCAATTACCGTTAAAACCGTATTGCAGAATTCGCGCGTTGGTGCCACGCGATTCCAGCACAATGCGCATTGTGTTAGCGCCTCGAATGCGCAATACACATGCAATCGGGAATGTACAAAGAGAAATGTACGTGCGTTTCTGACGCATGTCGGGGAGGATTCCCCCGGGGTCGCACGTTGCACGGGCAAGGACGGAAACGTCAATCCCAGGATTTCGCTGGGACATTCTGGCTGGCTATTTATGGAAACTTAACCCGCCCGTATACCAGTCCTCGGGGAAACTCTGGCCTCCTTCCACATCCATGGCATTCCGTCGAGTATCTAACGGCCTACCGTGATGATCGCCGTTTATCAAGTGTCCTCTTTCCAAGCCGTTAGGCGAACTCTCTCTCTCTCTCTCTCTCTCTCTCTCTCTCTCTCTCTCTCCCCCTCTCTCCCCGGCCCTCCTCGTCTCCTTTTCTTTTTCCTATTTTGCAACCTCTTGCGGTTTTTCCACCTCGTTTTTCTGATCTCATCCTCGGCCCTATCAGACTTCTTTCTTACGAATTCTGTCTTAACGAATCCCTAAGGAGATTTCATCGATTTCAATCCATAATCCGCGTTCAACGTATTCTATTGCGGACATCCCGTTCCCAGTGGAGCGGAGAATTTATCGGCTATTTCCAACAATTTGTGCCTATTATATACCGTCTAGGTGGAAAATGTTTCATTAATTTAGCACTGTCGCGTCACCATCATTCTCGACAAAGTAACGAAGTTAATTTGTACCGCGACAAAGTGGATCGTATTATATCGTGTCGCGTTATATACGTATATACTAGTTTTCTTTATTAAGACGACGAAGTCTTTCAATTTGTACTCCGCACCTGAAGCCATCTAGTAAAGTCGCGTCGATAAGAGACACCAGAAGTTCTCAATAACGTTCTCTGGCTTACGATGGCCAAAGTTCGTCGACTTCGACCGAGTTTTACTGCAGAAGTTTGGGTAAATGTTTGTCGAAAGAAACTCGTTTTTCTATTGTAGGAGAAACAATTATTTATTTTATATCTATATCTAAATATTGAATCATAAAAATAACATTAATATCTAACGCTATGATAAAAATTAGTCGTTTATAATTCTGATTATATATGGCATGAAATTGAGATTCGAAAAATATATGTACCTAGATAATATCTATTCCAATATTTAACTTTGACTTGCTTTGATAATTGGCGCTTCTCTTACTTAGTTGAGATATATGTATTCAATACTAAAAAAAAAAAAAAAAAAAAATACTTCTAAAGACTAATAGTCTATAATAATAATAATAATAGTAATATGCAAAACAGTAATTTGTATTTTTATTTATCATAAAAATTTATTGAGTCAAGAGATTTATATTTATCATCATTGTCTTCAAAGAATGTTTCCTTTTAAGATATACACATTTATCATACCGTTCATCGAACCAGCATTATCTATACATATATAGAAACAATAGATACTGCAATCGCTTTTCATCGCTAAATCAGAATGGTCAAGGAAGTTTGCACGCAGCCGGAAGTGGATACGTGCTTGGCGTTGGTGCGTACCTGACGAAGAGAAATGACCAGCTAGACCAAACCATAAATCCAAGTGCGGCGAATTAATCGCGGCGGTGTCGGCGGCGGCATTGCCGAGCGAAACTCGTTGCAAACTAAACTAAACTAATCTAAACTCGTCTAAAACTGCCGCCAAGACCGTTGAGAAGCCTAAGATGGTGCGTATTTCGACGCTATACGGACTGCGCAACACATTTCTGGCACGCAATGATCTATCAAGCTCATCTCTTTTGTTGAGTAGTGAAAATATGAGAAATGTTTATTACACAATATATGCAACATTAACATTTCTAGTGCAATATTGTTTTTGCTATAGAATTTAAAACCTGCATCTGGAATATTAAATTAAAAATAAGAATAGAAAGAAAAGGGTTTAAATTATTTAAAAGATTAGATTGCAAATTATTTTTGTGTCAACTCTAAATGTACATCGTGCTTTATAAGGTCAGCACATCTAACATACGTGACCACGTGATCGTAAATGGACTGGTATTGCTCACACGTAACACGTTTCGCGTTTGAGGAAAACTTAATAAATTTATTGCGCGCATTTTACACCGTCTTACAGTAAATTAAAATATATTGTAGCACTGTATGTGTATGTGACACTGGTTTGAACAAGAGTATTCGAAACATATTTTCCGATAAAGCTGTTTATAACGAAAGAAAGGAAGAAGAGAGAGAGAGAGAGAGAGAGAGAGAGAGAGAGAGAGAGAAAGTTTTTAAACTTAAAGTTTAAACTTAAAACAGGATGTGTAAAGAAAGAATAGTTTGAAACGAACGTATGAAGATGCAATAATTCAATGGCGCGGAAGAATCATCTTCATTGTAATATGGGGAAACGCACGTCCCACCGTTCTCCCATAGGACTTTATTACGCCTCTTATGCAAGGAATACATTTCCCATGATAATGCGACAGTGCTGGTTTATCACGCGGTGATGGGGAGACGCGTACTTCGTGCGTGGAACACATGATAAATTTGATGAACTATCACATCTCGACAACAGCGAAATCAATTGAGCTGGCAGTTTATACCAGCCTACGTGTACGCATGCTGGATATAACTAAAACTTTATATGGTTTTGTAACTCAAATTGAAATTTGTGCTACGATCGTTTTACTATAAATACTGGTTCAGCAAACAAGATGGTTTGTTTTTCATGAATGGTTTTTAACTAAAGTGAGTTAAAATGGTAATTTTTTTTTCATTTACTCTTTTACTTTTGTGTTGTTATTTACGACAGATGGCCAAAATGAAACTAACTTGCACGTATACTCCTACTACTATTACCTATACTATTACTCTCCGGTCTGAGGCAATGCCACGTAAATGATCATTCAACTTTTATGGAATTTTTTTTCGCAGTATGATATCCGTTTTTCTTTTGAAGCAACTAAATGGATACCGCGAATATACCAATCGTTTATCAGGGAATACTCTGCACACTGCTTTGCGAAAAGCTTTTAGCCATTACAAGCCAGACGTGCATCGACAAAAAGGGGCGAGAGGAACATCTAGCCGCGGGCTCTAGAGGATCAGGAACAACAATTAGCACAAAAATACGTTCATTATACTTAAATGGAGATGGCATTACTTCTGGGAAATTTAGTCCAAATTTGATGCTTAAAAAACCTAGTAGAATTGATGTGTATGTTTGTTTTACATATTTTATAGTAAATCGTTGTTTTGATTTTAGCAATCATATTTTTCTATTTCATAATTTATATTATATAGAATATAAACAATGAATATTTTAATTGCGAGAAAATATTTGAAATTTTCATTATATTTGATTGTATGTAGAGAACATAATATAGTATAGCGTGTAATTCTTTCCGATATTTGTTTCTATCGGAAAATTGTATTTCTCTTTTTATTGATCCATTCGGTGATTCAATAGATAAAACCTTTTTGCGGATGTTAGCACGAAGGTATGCGCCAACTTTGAGCGTGGCAAGCAAAGTTTCGAGTGTTTTGCTCAAAAGGATTTAGCAGGATCAAGCAGCTACCCCTTTTAATTTAGGCTTCGACGCTCCTGAAAGCCGAGGGATAGAAAGCTCGTTTCACGCTCGTTTTGCAAACGTCTCGACTCTATTTATTTCTCCGTCGGCGATTCCTCTGGAAGCTTAGATATGATCCAGTATCTTTGTCGTATGAATAACTTTTCAGTTAAAAAATGAAAAGGGCAATTTTCTAATATTTATTGCTCAGAGAATTTTAATAAATCGTGAAATTAAATACACGATATATTTTATATTTAGAAAAGATTTTAAATCTAAAGCTTTTAGAAAAGTTGCAGAAATATTTTTCAAAAAATATCGAGCATGCTTAACGATTTTCAGTCAGACTATGTAATATTAATATTGAAATTCTTTATTGTATATTCTTTTATAAATATTTTTTAAACATATAAATGTACATTTTTTTCAATTTTTTCTTTACATAGAATAGTTAATACATAGAGTATATACATAGAATAATTAATTATTCTAAAAATTCTAAAAATATTATATATTACATTATGAAAACTTCTTACAAAATTATCTATGTGTGAATACTTCCTTTTTATAATTAATAAGATATTTTATTCGCGAATTTGTCTTCTACGAGGATAATCAATGTATCTTTTTGAGAAAGTTTACAATCGCGAGTTCATAATTACGCTTTTACGCACGGTAGAGTCAGTTTTTATCCAAGTTCTTATGGTGTTATCCTATATGTGTATGTAATGGTTGTACAGCTATCTATATCACCATCGTTGGGAATGGCGAAATCGAATAGCCAGTGAAAATGGCTCGGTTGAGCTTCCGTGTGGGATAAACGGGAACCTAGCCGCTAACTTTATTCCCAACACGTGAGATTAACTCGACTCCGTGGCCGATACCTTGCACTTACTCCTCTATGCTCTATCCGCCTCTTAACCTTATTAGCTCCCGAATCGGGTGAGGATCCGTTCGAGAAATTGGGACGGTGGTGAGTCCGCTTCTGGGGGTTCGTTAAGCTGAAACCACCTACGAACATAGGAACGTGTAGTTGCACCTTCCGATCTCTTCTCTGTCGCCATATCCTGTCCATATATTTTTCCATATCGCTTGTCTTTAACGTAGAATTCAATACTTCCAAACTATATATATAGCGCATATGCTAATACGAATATATCTAAAATATAAAATATGTTTATATACTTTCTACACTAATACAAGTATGATGTATGGCAAGATGGTCAAGAGAGGGAGGTGGGATGATGCTTGCGCGTGTATGCAATTCCTATTTCGCATGCACTTTTGTATAACGCATATGAAAAATCGTTATAAAATGCGAAACGTTTTATGTTGGCTTTTATGTTACTTTTTACGCCAAGCTGGACTTTAAACTATACGAAAACCGGAAAGGAGAAAACTTAAGGAGAAAACTTAAAAGTAAAAGGAAGAAGAAATTTTCCTGATATGAATATAAAATGTAAAATTATTCATGTAATTGATGCATGAATGTCTAATAATATAATTTGTATCGTGACTTAGAAATCCGATACTCTTGACTTAGATTGAGATAAAAATAGCACTTAAGATAAAAAGACAAGTTATATAACATGTATGTGTCATGTAATATAATATTACACACACATCCGAGTCTAATAAAACATATATTCTTTCTTCTTTATATTTATTTACGTATATATGTACATAAAGAGAAGAAAGTTGGAAGTGAGAAAAATGTTTAAAGTTTTTCTCTGAATATCGAAATAGCAAAAGACCAAGCGTTATGAAAGAAACATGACCACACATTGCGATGGTTATATCCTCAAAGTTTGATCTGCGTACGAATTGCCAATTTGCTGGTGCGGTCAATGCAGTCCGATATCCGATGTCCGATCGTTACGATTAAAGATTCGCGATAACGCAATTAAGTGCCTGGCCAAAGACGCCTTTCTACTCTCGTACTTGGGATTTAAATAAAATCAATTTGCGCGAGCGTAGGCAAATGTTGACTCAAGGCATTTCAATGTGGCTGACTGCACGAGAGAGGGCGAGTGCTTTCCTGCCGCAAAACGGAGGGAAATTGTAGGTAGGAACGGTTCTGCCTGGCGTTTCGAGCCATTTGCAAACCAAATTGCCATTATTGATGGTAATAACCATACAGTCGAGACCACCTCCCCCTCGTATTCCCTCGTCCCTGATTTCGTTCCTTTCTTCGTCGTCCTGATCCTAGGCAATCCGCAGCATGCTTGACTCATCGACGATGTATCGGTTGAAATGTTAACTATATTCTTTTATGTCAATATAATCTCCGTCGAGCACAGCTCTAACTCTTCTTCCATTTTTTTGTTCATCTGCTTTCATTCCCATTTTTGTTAGACCGGTCTCTATCCATCTATTCGTTTATACAACAGATTTCCGATTTTTTACTTTTGCACGAACGAACTGCATGTCGAACCGTTCGAAAATCCGTGATTGCATTAATCATCACACTAATCGTCACGACGCGGCAATGCGACCAATATTCTACGTTATCACACGTTTCCATAAAACAGTTATTACTCGGAAAGCTCGACAGACATGAATTGGTAATGATTAATGTATTATTAACAGCTGATTCACTTTTCACGTCTGTATTAAGTCTCATTAATTATTATTAATCAAGTTGTAAACGCGATGATAACAATATATCACACTTATAGATATAATGTATGCAGCCATTCATTGGGCAACATAATTAAAGAATAACACAAGAGATTGGGAGAATGTTATCACAATGAAAGGATGAATAAAACTACTGAATATCCTTACTATACTTAATGTTGGCAAATCCTTAATTCGTTAGCCTTAACAAGAGGTTCTACAGGCAGCCACTTTATAGTAAGTCTTGCGCATATATGAGCATGCTGCGATAAATCACGGCGTGATGTCTTGATAATGAGAGAAAGAGGAATCAAAACTGTAGAGAGAAAAAGAGATAAAACAGAGAGAGAGAGAGAGAGAGAGAGAGAGAGAGAGAGAGAGAGAAAACCTTTTTTGTCTAAAAAGTTTCTCTTAAAGCGAATAGTATAGAATGCATATAAATTGAATAAATATTTTAAAACGGATTTAGATATATCAAATTTAAATTGCGAAGTGAAAAGATTGCTCGTACGATAAATTAATTGAATTAGATCAATTACATTTTAATAATTACATCTCTCTTTTTGGTACGTTGGAGATAAGAGAGCTTGACGCGTTCGGATAATTTATTTAATAAGTCAATCTTAATTAGGGAAAACGAGTGAAAAAAAGGATAGAGGAAGGAGAGAAGTGAGAGAAGGAAAGAGAAAAAAGAGAGAAAGTTAAAAATAGTATTTGATCTATTCGAAAAGCAACAGTACGATTTCTTCTTGCGAGGATTTTTTTCTTCACTTTTACATCTTAGAATCGAATTCGACGAAAGTATCAGTTGAGCAAATTGAACGATTATTTATATTCCTACCTCTAGCTGCATTTTCGTATTTGAAGATGAAGTCCGTCCGTTAGTCCATATTCTTATCAAAACCTTCCCCTTTTTCATGATTCTGACAAATCGATAAGGAACTTTTAACAGCAACGATTTTATGAAATGACATAATAAAACGTATTTCACTATATCCATCGAGCTCGATCATTTCATATTCGACTGTCGCGCCGAACTGAAAAAGTCATTCGATTATTTCGGATCGCTGCGTATTACGAGATGAAGATACAATTTCCGATATTCATAGGCCAGAAATTTTGCGGGCATACAAAATGTAAAATTTGCAATGACGATGATAGAAAAGATCCGTGTTTTAAATCACAATGACAACTTGTTTATTGATTTCTTCTCATAGTTGCGGTTTTTTTATTTCCTCAGCACACACAATTGTACGCTTTCTTACGAAAATTCACGTATGTTCAATTCTACGACTATATATTAAGTTAGATTGTCGCGTTAAACGCGTGAAAAAACCTGGCGAGAAGAGGTGACAATGTGTTTCGCCGGTTGTGTCGCAACAAATTTCTATCTCTCGGTCGTATGTCGAGTGCAGCGTATCGAGAAGCAATTAACGTGCGTGGAGTTGTATACGGAGCGATGCACTCTAGCTTCCGAAACGAATAAAAAGCTTCGACGATTGACGCGATCAATAAGCGCGCCTTTAACGCGGTATGTTTTCTCTCTTTTTCTATCTCTTTTTATAGTATCAGCGAATACACGAATATTACAAAATTGTGTTTTTGGAAATTTTACGAGGAAAATCGTGATATAATAATTCTTTACGGGAAATACTTTGAACAGAAAAAATTAATTTATATTATTTAATTTATATATGAAATACCGTGGATCCTTACTTTTCAAACAATGTTTCGTTATTTATTTCGCGAATATTAAAAGCTTTCAGTAAAATAGATTAAAAAGTTTAATGCAATATATCGTAAAAATAACATATAAAGTACTCATTATTACTTATTTGTTTGAAGTATTTTACATTCTAAAGATTTCCTCATCTATGTGACAAATGATTCAACGATTCACAATATCAATGAAACATATTGACAATTTGCGTAATAAAATTACAGTGAATGTTTCAAATTTGAACATTGTGGAACAACGTACGATTGAATGTAATTAGATTGCATGGCGAAATATCGCAGACAGATGAGTGATGGAAAAAAGTTATCAGACTGAATGCAAAATTGTTGGTCGTTAATCCTGATCCGAAATGCTGAGCTAATGCTGATGTCCTATCTCTTAATCGTGAATACTGAAATTAGCAGGCAGAATGACCGAAAGAGGAAAAGTAGGTCATGAGTCTTGCACGTCCTGAGCCATCTAAATGCAATCTAAATCTGAGAATTTGAGAATTTAACGCGGTAATTATATTGTTACCAGCGAGAAAAAAATCGTAAATCAATTATGTGAATTCTTACACCAATCGTTATCTCAGAAATCGCTCCATTATTTCGAAAGTGTCACAATTAAAATATTAAGTTTCTCAAATAAGAGCAAAAACTGCTTTTCAACTTGACTTTTAGTTAAGTTGCAAAATTTTTTTTTAAATCATCCTTTTTAAGTTGTGACGTTTTGATGATTTTTTAAATAAATTAGTCACTTTTGATAAGAATGATAAGACAATGTTTATCTAATTCATTTTAGTAGTAATAATTTGAAAATTTGATTTTTTGAGTTGTGTCATTTTTGAAGTAAGGGAATAAAAAGTTTTTTCTGAAAAGAAAATATCTTTTCAAATTTATTGTCCTATATCAATTTTAATATCATTTATAATTATATTCTTCTCTTTGCGATATGTATACTTTTAAAGGCATTTGATCAAGCGAATAATTTCTTTTTCATGAAGTTCTGAAAACCATTCAATTTAAATTGAAACGATTTTGGCATTAACTTATCGCTGTGGTATTGTAACGTAAGAAACCCGTGAATAATCTTCGCAAGCGAGAGAGATCTCGCGCTACTCCTCGATTCATCTCGAGCTTCCGTTTGAATTGCGGAGGTATCAATGGAATGACACTGAAGAACTGTTTCATTCTCGAGTGCTTCCTTCGTCTGACGCAGCTCGACGATCGTCCGGAAAATTACCTACAGCCCCTTTTCCTTTCCCCTCACTTTCCTCGCTTTCTCGTGTCTTTTCTACGTAAACCCCAGAAGAAATCACTGCAGTGACTGTAGGAAAGATTCGCGGGCGTAACATAATCATGGAATCAAGGACAAGCGCTGATGCGATCGCTAGGGGGGGATGTAAGTTATGGTGTATCTTGCAATCCCCAAACGACACGAATGGCGACAGTTCCGTCTGCTTCCTATAAAGCCAGAGCGTACGCTGGCCATACGGACGATTCGAGTCTCTGATTGCAAAATCCGATCGATTCCCTTCGATTGGCCCATTCGTTGTAACGTCCGATGGAAATCGCTTCTGCCGCGCCAGAAACGCAGCTTGCCAATCTTCGTCGTTCCGCGGGCGATACTGGGAGAACGGGATATAGAGGTTCGACACGCTCTCTCGCTGACAAATGGGCTCTGGCCTTTGGGAAATGAGTGGTGACTCCGTTGCATGATCGCAATTATGTTCACAAGCTTATCTGCGATGCTTGCATTTAATATCAGTCCTTTGGGACACAAATTATTTTTACTTTTATACCGATCGATTTACATTTTGCTCAGTGAAATTTCCAGATTATAAAACGTTCGATTTTATCTACTTAATTGTTATCTTTCAATTGTTATCCTAATATAATAATATATATGACATGGTCTAACAATAAAGTTTTGGGTTATATATAGTAATAAAAAAAACACAGATATCTTATACCAAATTATTTTATTTTATTGAAGTAGTGAGACAGCGAGGATATTCAGAAAAATATAACGAGAGAATTCTGAATAACATTCTAATTATGAATTTTTAAAAAATTTTAGGATTGTGTTAAAAATGTATGAAATGTATGAGAGATTATTATATATGAAAGATCAAACAATTTTGTTATCTGAAATATCTGTTTTTTTTTATTGCTGTAGGAATTTCATTGTCAAACCATGTATTTTCATTATCCTCTCGAAGTTAATGCAAAATTTTGAAAAATTTAATATCTTTATTTTGAAACATGATATTATAAAGATGGCCAGCGTGCGAAAAGATGATCTAGAATATTTTGTTTTTCACATTATATATGTTATAACATATTTCATATTTTATTACATATTTTATATGTTGTTATATATTTAAATTTAGTTATATACTTCTTTATTCGCAAAGTTGTATGTAGCTTTTACTTTTCCTAATCGTACCAACCAGATGTGACATCGGCTTATCTCATTTTACATGAACAATAAATGTGATTTCTTTCTATCTTACACGAGGATGGGATTTGGCAAAGCAGAGGGAAAATACGAATGAAAAATTCTATCCTCAAAGTCTAGAAATGTGCCGGTTTACGTTTAGAGAGATGTTATATCAGGAACAGTAGGGCAAACTAGATCGGCCCCGATCTTCTTCGCCATCTGCTCACTTGCCCCGTTTTTTACAATTCTTCGTCGAGCCGTGCAATTCACGCGACACATTTTGTTATTTCTCGTCGTTCGGAACGGTGGAATAATAGAACACTCTTGGATTCAACAGGATTTCTGTACGGTCCATATACTCGTAAGAATAACGAGGCGCATGTATCGATTGTGTCAACAGAAACATGTGCATGTAAAATTTAAAACGTAATATTTCTAGATAAATTTTGATTCGTTTACATACATATGCATATCATTGCAATTTTTTTGCGTTGGGAAAGTAACTTAACTAGATTTTATATCGTTTCATTTATTATTGGCCATATATTACAGGAATTATATCAAAGAAACTGCAATATAAAAAAGCTACCTTTAATTTATATTTTTATTGCACAATAGTAATTATTAACTATTAATTGAGGCATACTTCAAGTTTGTACATAACATATAAACATTCTTAACATATAAATATTTTTAACAATAAATGTTATTGTGAGAAATAAATTTTTACACTTCTAATGTATACCAACTTCAATCATTTCACGATTTAAGTTGTTTTGAATATTATTATAAGATTATGCTCTTTTACTATTTTTTTATATCTTAATTTTTTTTCATTTAATAATTATCATATTCAAGATATTCTGACGAATCACGTATGATCGATAATATTTTATATATTATATTAAATTAAAATATCTTATATTAAATTTATCTGTGCAATATGCCTGTGTTATTAATTATACGTTGCTTTATTTCATTTATAGGAGATAATAAAGTCCTCGTTTCAAGTGTAAAGGCATGGCTCAGGTGCGATCAGCCAGCTATTAAATTGCAATCTAAGTAGTCGCGCTATACCAACCGCGATAGTCCATGCGCTATCGACCCAACGTAATGCGACCATTGACGAAATAACAGCAAAACTTGGTGACAATCGAATACTCGCGAGAGAGAACTCGCCCAATCTACCCGCTTACGCTCGCTGCCGCTTGTTCCATGCACCATTATCGTATATTCCGTACGGTATCGAACTTCCCCCGCAACCGACCGCACACGACAGTCACCGATATCTACGGTGGATGATACTAACGAAGCAGTATCGCACTCATAAAATGTTTCCCTCATGGCGGTTCTTTTTAACTGCGGAAATACGCGCGTCGTATCAGTCTGATACCGACGAAACCAAAAAAAAAAAAAAAGGTAGAAAACGATCGCGTTGTCGAATAGCCGAGCGCGAACGAGTTACCTATTACTCCTGATTTTTCGCTGTGAGTGAAACGACATAAATGAGATAAATACGAATCGAATTTCATTTATGCGCATACGCACACCGCAATATTCGTATACCGCAATATTCCGGCGTTGAAACGGCGGCAGCCTTTCTGCTTGTGATAAATGGAACGCAAAATTTGCAGTGATGTAATAAATGTTAAACGTCCGTGACGTTTGCACTTGTCTGGTATGTGTATGAGACATGATTTATATTCTATTTATTCTCTTGAACTTTTACAATGAATTGCTGCAATGGCATGATAATCCGCAAAAGTGCTTAAGTTGTCGAGAAATTTGTTTTATATATATATATATATATTGGGAGTACAAATTAGTTCGATTCATTTTTTTGTGCATTTATTTCAAAACAAAATGAATGAAGAACAAATCAATTAAAGTATTGTCCATCGCTGCCTACTACTTTTTCCCATCTCTCAGGCAATTTTCGAATTCCATCTCGAAAAAATGATTCGTCTTTGGAGGCGATCCAATTTTGGAGCCAATTTCGATTTCTGCGAAAGAAATGAACCGGTGATTTGCCAAATCGTGTTGCATCCTTCGGAACAATCAGTAATCAGAAGGAGAGTGTCCGGAGAATACGGCGGGTGCGGTAAACATCCCATTTGAGCGTTTCCAAATATTTTTTTACTTTAGCGACATGAGGCCGAGCGTTGTCATGAAGAAGAATAACTTTATCATGTCTTTGCTCGTATTCCGGTATTTTCTCGCAATGCATGGTTCAAACAAATCAATTGTAGCTGATCGCCCGTAATGGAATCGCCAGGTTTCAGCAACTCATAGTAAACAAGACCCTTTTGGTTCCCACCAGATACAGAGCATGATCTTCGAACCATGAATGTTCGGCCGTGATGTTGATGTTGAGGTCAATGGCAACGATTGACCGGATTTAGCGTAATATTTTTTTCTTTTTGGGATTATCGTAGAATATCCACTTCTCATCTCCAGTCACAATCCAATGCAAAAAATCTTTTCTCTGTTATCTTCGAATCAGCTGTTCGCAAGTGAAAAATCGCGTCTCTCAGTTTCAGTTCACCCAATTTCCTTGTTTTTGAATCATTCCCATGGCTCTCAATCGTACAGAAAGGCTTGTTAAGTTACTCCCAATGATTCTGCAAACTCCTCTTGTGTTTGATTCTGATCTTCTTCGAGTGCCTCTAATTCTTTGTCTTCGAATTTTTTTGACTATCCAAAGCGAGGCTTGTATTCAACGCTGAAATCTCCATCCTTGAAACGTCGAAATCATTCCCTACATGATTTATCAGTTGGAGCACCAGTGTCACCATAAACTTCGACAAGCATTCGATGGGCTTCAGCTGCACTTTTCTTTCAATTAAAGCAGAAAATCAAAACCTCCCGCAAATGCTGCTTGGCTAACACAAAATTCGACATTTCAAACACAGTAAAAATCAAGGTTTTTGTATGAAACTCAAAGCGATATAAACTGAATA
>NW_017259192.1:3025355-3035038 GCF_001594045.1 Atta colombica | reverse complement strand
TATATATATAATTTCCCAGATTTATTTATAATTACATTTTCTTATTATAAAGTAGCAAATAAGTATAAAGAAAGTACAATAACGAGTACAATAAAGTCATATAACGAAATAAATTTCTTTGTATTTTTGACGTTCGTTCGATGACATATCGAATATATAGATTTTTTTGAATGCATGCACATTCCTATTCTTAAACATATTACCTACTTATATAACTGCAAACTCACGAGATAAATTCTTTGATGTTATTGTAAGACTTGTGATAAGTCAGAATAATTCTTTCACGTGTAATTTATCACTGACGAAATCTCGCAACCCATTTTTATGGCCGGCTTTAGGTGGTTAGCGGAAATATCGAAGGAGGTCGGAAAACCTAGGAAACTTTTCATTCCGATTTCTACTGGAACACGGTACGCGTATCGTTTTCCGGCCTCATAAATCCTGCCAACTTTTGCTTCGCAACATCGCCAGTGTTACACAGTGGGAAAATATCTCCCTCAAAATCATAGAAATCGTTGACGTGTGTATACGCTCGTGCGACTCCGTTTAGTCGAGTACTTTGATTCTGATGCTTCTTGAATTAACATTTTTTTTCTGTTAATATCATTATAAGTCGACCTTTTATATACAGGTATATATATTACATCCATTAATGTATATGATGACGATATATTCGTGCGTGCGCGCGCGCGCTGTGTGTGTGTATCTCATTTACATTAATTTTTGGAATATTTTCGTTAAATTTTTATGAAAGCGATAGGAATAAAAAGCTCTAGCACATAAAATTTGACGTTTTTCTTCATTTAATTTTTCATATTAATTTTTTAAATCTTCTCATAATTTTAGCTGTTTCCTTAAATATACTTTTATTCACGAAACGCTATAGCTAAAGAATTCCTATTTACATTTATTGCGGGGTCATATCTTTAGACGTGCAACACTTGAATGTAACATTCCTTGGCGCGGTCATCTGTTCACTGTAAATCTTTATTCAGTGAAGCTTCCCGAATTCTGTAGCTGCAATGTAGCAGCAGTCTCTTCACTGGACGACGTGCACCATTGTGTACTATTCCGACACGTATCTTTGTCCATTCGAGTGCGCTTTTGAGATGCGTTACAGAAAGAGAGATTGTAGAGAGGATGTATCTCCAACAACGTCGATACTGATCCTCCACGGGGGAGCCTTAAACTGCTGGCGAATAGAATCTGACGGAGCGAGGAGGAAACAACATGCTGAAACAGAAGTCTATACGTTCGACGTCGCAGGATCAGTCCTGTGTAAGTGCACGTATGTGCGTCCGTATAGCACTCGGCGTAACGTATCTTACCTATGGTCTGGTGTTATCGTGGTTGCGCAGCTTGCTCTATTCCACGGTTACGAATACCTAGTATCTGGTATGCAAATTTATCGCGGAAGCCGCATAAGTTTAGCATACATTTCTTGTTTTCGAGTGAACTATAGAGAATCACGAATATAGAAGGAAGAAGAAAAAGAGAAAGAAAGAGGAAGAGGTGGGGAAAGGAGGCAAAGAGAAAAGAGAGACAGAAAGGATGTTAGCTAAACGTGGAGAGAATGCAGAAAGAAAAGAGGGCGCAGATACAAGCGATGGAACCGTGGAGTAATAAAGAGCAAACGATGGGGACAAAACCACGTTACTTGAAGTGGTACGGACTTCTATCCATTTTTTTTTGTTTCCAGTCTCCGCTTTACGATTCGTGGCGTAGTGGTGACTAGGAGGAGGATACACGACAGGAGGAGGAAAAGGCCGAGTCGTGTATGTCGTTCCTAGTTTTGTTTATAGTCTTCGCGTGAGGGTGGCTCATAGCGGCCAACGATGCGTTAAAACGGGTAGTCCGGACCATGCTGGACTTTGCAAATGGGGATGCAAACTGGCTTCCCTCCCCTTGTTCGTGGATCTTTGTGCGCAAATAACTCCGCCACAGGCCAACGGTCATTTAAAGGGGGCGGTCATTTCATGGTACTATTGTTGTTGCCCCTTTCTGTCGTGTCTCTCGACATACCTCCTCTCCCGTAAGTCACGCTAATACAAATTCGTTGATCGAAAAGGCGAGGTCGCCAATCGCATTAATTCGATTGTTCTTGAAACGCATTGTTTTCGATATGTAATTTAACAGTAGAATCGTTGATGATGCCATTTCGGCTTTATTAATCATTTAAATTTTTTTTTATTTTATATTAAATTTATATATTTTTATTTTATATTAAATATACATTATAAAATAAAATGTTGGAAATATGTGAATATAATACAAATAATATAAATAATAGCAAAATAAATTTTTATTAACCGAAAAGGGTAGAAAATTAGTTTATTTTTTTATACTGACTTTCGGTGTTTTATATTTTATCTTTCATAATTTCTTAATTACATGTTGATTGGAAATAAACTAAACTGAGTAGAAAATACGAGTATGTTAGAGGAATATTACGTCGAATCTTTAATTTTTTGCACACTTTCGATGCAATTTGCATCTTCAAAAGTTCTAGCAGTTCTCTCATTAGATGAAAATTGAACAAAGAATTATGATAATGAATACTGACAGAAAATGAATTGCAGATATTGTGATATATATTGTATTAAAGTGTTACGTATCTTTTAAATATTTTTGTAACTGTGATGCTCGAATCTGGAAGATTCGAGAAATCACGGAATTGGGGGTTCGTTATTAGATAATTTTCTCGATTGTGCTTCGCTTCTTTTTCTTCGGAAGATTAAGAGAACGTTCGTTGTACACTTCATTGAAAAATGAAGCACTGCGGGATATACTCGCTTGAGACACGCGCGCCTGTTCGATCGCCTCGCATGATCGCGAGTCATAAATCAGGTTGGTGATTAAGGCACGCTTGTACATACACACCTATTGACAATCCAGCGATCGAGTGTGCACGGATGGAATTTTCGTCAGAATGAAGAAAGAGCTGACATCCCCGCCGTGCCGTCGCGGTTGGGGATAGTTTACTTCCAGTACTGACTGCTTTCGACGTTCAACACTTTATCTTTCACGTTAGTTACATGTCGATACTTGAGAGTAAACTATCGAGTAGAGAATATGTCAAGAATATTACATCCTTTAGTCTCTTACACACTTTTTGATGCAACAATTAATGTAGGTATTGTATAATATATATATCTGCCCAATAATTATCAAAACGAATATAATAATTTTGATGGAGATTTTTAAGAAAAACTTTTTAAAGAAAATATTGCATTTTATATCAATATTTATATCAATCTGATCTGGGATATCTATGCTATTTTATGCTAATTTTTTATGTAACTTTAAAGAAATTTATTGAATTTCATAAGTATTAAGTATTTCTAAAAGAGACAATTGGTTTGGACAATTTTTTTCGGTTTTAAATTTGCGCTACATTATCCGTTAATTATATCATTTTCTTGAAGAAAAAGAACCGCATTATCGATTTTATCAAACTACAATATCGTACGTTTTATGAGAAAGAACATTGAAAGAGACTTGCGTGATGTTCAAGAAGAAAAGGAAAAGCCAATTCATTGAACGAGAAGCTTACTTACCCGTTGCTTTCATCGCATTTATTCGTGCACGACTTTGATTACCCGACTTCCGACATATGACATTCGCGTTTCGTGCATCTATTCTTTCGTAAACAAAAGCTTCGTTCTCTTCTTCGCTTTTCGCCCAGGATTTTATATCGTATGTATCCCTTCTTACGCTCCTTTCCTCCTCGCATTACCTTCACCTGAATAAATCGGTATTTCCGAACGATACTTACGCGCTTTCGTGCACACGCGTGGTTTTAATGAGAAGCATAACTCATTATATTTTTCAGGGAACGAGTCGCAGAGATGAAAAGTCTCGACGTAGCATGGAGAGTGCATTTGCCTCTCTGTACTCAGGAGAGTTGATTGCGTCATGGCTCCTATTACGAACTTTATAGCGTTGCACTTACATACCTTTAGAGTAATTTAATTTGGCGGGTGCGATATTCAATTTGCCCAGTCGATTAAGGCAAGTTAAATTAAATTTAATTGATCTTCAAAATTGAAATATAATATACGATAGTAAATGTTGTTATATTTTAAGACAATTAAATGATCGGATAAATGGATTGATAAGTTTTTGTTCTTCACAAAAACATATCGACATTACGGTAATTACTAAAACTATAATGAATCAACTCTTAAAAAAATATGTGACAAAAATATGTGTTGGAAGTTGACTGTTATATTTATTACTATTAGTAATAAATATTGTTAAATCAGTAGATTGTATTTAATTTTTGTACAAAATGTGACAACAAGAGCACTGCTTGTTTTATCGGATGAGTATTCAGAGTTTTATTGTTTTTATGACTGGATAAAAATGCAATTTTACAGAGGCGAGTTAAAAAATATTTCAATCTAATCGAAAAGCGAGAATGTGCATTGGAAAAAAATTTTATGTATATTCGAATTTACGGACATAGTTACAGTTTAATAACGATTGAAATGTATCTGAAATTTTGAAATTAAGACTAATCGAATTTCAGACGTATCAGGCAACGTGATAAAACCTGAGTTGAATAAATAATTATTATTTATTATTACCGTGTTTTCATATTCATGAATATTAATTTTTATATGTCCAATAAATTTCCGAAAAGTGCATCGATAATATCTACGCTCATTAATAATCTCATTACGAAATATTAATCTCACGGGATACAGATTCTTTTCCTAATAAAAAAATATGTGGTAATTATGAAGTTGTTTATTGTTGAAAATTTGGAAGACATAAAAAAAGTATAATTAAATATATTGAAGATTTATTTTTCAATTAATTACTATAATAATAGAAGATAATAACAATTTGTTTAAAATTTCCGTTAAAATAAATGAATTCAACATAAATGAACATAATCATATCTGAACATAATTCTATCATTAATATCTGATTTTACGATACATTGTTATTGAGAACAATATTAGAGTATACACTATTCGAAAATTGGAAGCAAATTGAGGGTTACGGTATACAAAATGCGATAAGAATAATATAGCATAGCATAAGACTGGATCAATGAACATCCATAAATCGTCATATCGATTTACATAACATGCTCTCATTGGTCTATATGATTTTATACTAGCTATTATGTCTATGTATTTTGTGTGTATAGTATCCAATAAAAGTAGAAAGAAACATCGCGAAAGCGATCGCAGCATCACGTCGATTATTTTCACTTGCATTGCGAGCACTTCGTGTCTACGCGAGATGTACCTTTCGATATATCTATCGCGAATGAGAACACGGCAAGGTATTTCGAGATTTTAATTTGCGTACCTACAAGCAGGCGCCGGCAAATATAGGTATATGTTAAACAAACGTCGGCGTGGCTGCGTAAAACGACGATGAGAACGACTAGACGGCGAAAGGATGGAGTAGCGATGCTGCGCGACGGATTGCAGTCGGATACGCAGAGAAACGCGCCGCGTAACGAGGTGTGTAGGCGGAATTTGTTATCCATACGTACGCACGTATACGTCTGCATATATACGCCTGGCCGATATTTCATCCGATAAGCGTGCAGGATAGCGACGTGGTTGACGGTGGCAAAAAGGGTGGTCGGAACACCACCGACCAAAAGGGAAGCTGGAAAGCAGATCGGATTCGCCGTTATTGCTCCTTTGAATCGGAATACCATGGCGATTCGTTCTCATCCCTCTTTCCCCTCTCTCTCCCGCATTCTCTCCTTCTCTTTTTCTCTCTAGTTATTCCTTTCGTTCTTTATCAGAGAGCGAGAGGAATACCTTTTTCTCTTCCTTTCTCTCTTTTCCTGGTACACTGCCTGAACATACGCCGTCTGTAAATCTAGACGCGAATGCGTCTCTGTCCGGATTACAAATCGAAAGCGGTTTAGCTACTTGCCTTTCATAAAGAGAAACGAACACGTACGCATAGACATACGTCCAATCTCGGTCTACCTTGGCGGCTCCTGCGCTCTCCCGTTACCTCCGCGGAACGCGCTTCTTCCACCAATACAGCCCGGGCATCCGCGTTCGTCTTTTACATGCGCGTAGCAGCCGCGACTCGATTACACGGGAGAAATAAATCGAGTTCTACGTGAACGGACTTGACAATTCTGGAAAAACTCCGCCGGTAACTCCGCGGCTCGTAAAACAGACTTGTGGAATGTTAAGAAGACGCGCGCGCTTGGGAGAGGAAGTGCTCATTATGTATATATTCAGAAATTCTTCGCGTTCCCACATACTATCGCGACACGTGTTATTGTTATTGTATTCGACATACGTTTCAAGATTGCTAATGACTGCCGATGTATAATAGCATAAATGCAGTTAATTTTAGACTTTGAACTCTCGCATGTTTAATGATGGTTTATTTATGCTTACCGATAAGCATCCCTATAGCTTGTAATATGAAGAAAGAAGCAACTATAATTAAAATCTATATTAATATTATTTCATATAATAATATTAAAATTATGTATGTAAATTGTATGTTAATACCTTACAAAAACATGCTATTTTATTAGACTTTTTAATGAAGCTTTAATATATGTTTAATATTTAAATTATATTTGTTTACAAAATTACTTATTTAATATTTGGAAAGGTTGATAAAGGTTTCGTTTTTGCTTTATTCGATTGTATTATGTTTAATATAAACTATTGTGAATTTTAGTAGTGGCATGTTAATATTACAACTTGCCGATCTACATCTTTTTCCTCGGTGAATCTATATTTCATTGGCGAATACACCAGTCACGTTTCCAAGATACGAGAAGTGAACCGCATCTCTAGCGCTGATTCGCTGTAATATAAACGAGCTGAGAGTAACTTGCGACGGATACCGCGGAGTCATTCGCGGTGCGAATAAAGTCGAACGGTGCACGAGATACGAGAAAAGGGAAGCGAGAGAAGAATAAAAAGAGACGAAAGAATTATCGAAGAAATAAAGAGGAAATATCTCTAGGCGGCAAAAGGAAGAAGCAGATCAATGATAAGTCCTTGCGGGCGCAATCCAACGAAGCCGTGAAACAAAGCTCCCTGTGATTCCGGAAGCAGCTGGTAACGTGACTCGAGTGATTCAGCGAAACCATAACACTACCTTATTACTAACTCCTTGTCTTCGCATTTTGCGTCTGTATAAGGTATGATAATCTCCGCATTGCAATGCGTGTCGTATATACGATGAGATATGAGAACATTAAGGGCATAAAGCATCGTTTATAATAAGATTTTAAAGCGTAAACCTTAAGCTCAAGCTTTAAACCATAAGAAATTGAATAATCACAGTTAAATTTGCAGAGGAGAATAATCGACTATAATTGCAATTGTGAATTTCTTACGGTTCAAGACTTAAAACTTAAGTTTTTCACCTTAAAATCTCGTTGTAGACGCCGCTTTAAGTAACGCAAAATTCTGCGCCAATCCTATATCGGAAGTGTCTCTTAATGTCAAAGCAATATGTCTTGGATAATATTTACAGAGATTCACAGACATTGATAAAATTTTTTGATTTCCATTTTCTGCTTTTCTCTTTCTTGATATTTTTTTTGTTCAACCGCATGAGAGATCACTCGTATATTTCTAAGAAAGAGATTTGCGAGCATAAACGCGAGATGTATTTCTAAAGTCGAAGCGAAATAATCATGGAGGTGGAATACCTCCTTGCGAAAGAGTTGGAATCGGATCCCGGATAAATCCTTGAGGGTGCAATCTGGCCGAGTGGCGGAACAAAACGCGGCGCACCTGCGGACTAGGAAACACCTTGAGTAACGTGACTCGGGTGCCTTGCGATGAAACCATAATATTATCCGATGCTCTTCATCTCGTTCATCCCTGTGCAATCACTAAGGACAAAGTGGAAAGAGACGCTTCCTGATAGCCGGCGAAATCGGATCGTGGAAAGGGAAAGCGTTTCGGCAATCGCGGGACAGGAACACCGGATAAGGTCCGACGCCGTTAGGGGAGATGTCCGCTTCATCCGCGAAGCGGATTACTGATAAATCCTCAACTGCACTCCGATCATTTATCGCCGATAAATCGCCAGGCGTGCCGTTTAATTCCGTTAAAAATATATGTATACATCTCGTGCCCGCCATACGTCACGTCGTTTGTCCAAATCATGAATATGCGCGATGAAACCGAGAGGGCAAATGGCAAAATCACCCGTGCACATTTCATCTAGATACTTCGCGTTTCGTATACGAAAATATAATTCTGTTTTATATGTGTGATATTCAAATTCCAAATATTAAAAAAATGGAAACGATTGACTGGATTTCTTATTTTTTATTCGATTTGTTATTGCTGTTATTAGGCACATTACTATGATGGAATTATTGAGAGTATGATTTAATTAAATTACGGTATGTATAAACCCATAATTAATTTTTTCGACTGAATCGCTATGTATTAGTTAGAAATGACTATTCATGGCTTGATGTAACTTATATTTCAAAATATAATGAAATTAGTATATTTAGTTGAAATAATTTTTTACAACGGATTTAATTATATCCGATTAAATAATAACAAAAAATCTATAATTATTGTAAGAACTTTCTTAAAATTGACTTTAACCTTTGATTCTCCTTATAAAGTCAATTTGACACGTGATTTGAATAAACTCACTTTGCCTTGGATCTAAAATTGAGTATTTATTGTCGAAAATAAAATTTGAAAAACTTAAGCCGTTTCTGAGAAATCTTGCAGATAGACGATCAATATTGAAATTAGAAAGTAGTACTATTTAATAATAGCAAAAATAATGTTAAGTAAAAATATGAGGATTCTATACACGATAACTCAAATATAGATAACTGAAAAATATTATAAGCTATTTAAAATTTTATTGTATAACTTTTAATTTATTTCTTCATTATTACGCTAGAAGAGACATATAAATTATAAATTTAGAGACATATAAATTATAAATTTTTCATGATACTACGCGATTTATTATATCCGATTTAAGATGTGTTGTCTCAAATCTTAATTTACCATATTGGTAAACTGCACTAAACTATCACGGAGCAAGTTCGTTGGCTATCCCAGTTATCTCGTTTTCCTTTATATCGTCAGCGATTTTGTGCCAATGCTATATGATCGCGAATAAATCCTCTGGGATGCAATCTGGTCAACCTGTGACAGTGGCTCGTATTCCGAACACACATTTATCAAAGATGCAACATCTAGCCCCATTTAATCTGTACAGTTGAAACGTCACATCTTTGATAAATGCGAACTCTAGATACACGGATTCGGATAACACAGCTTCTACGATCCTTGAAAGCGCAGTGGTAATAATTATGCGTCGATGAAAGCCAGCTGTCATTGCCTCTAACTTCAACATCTTCCTTGCATCCGATTATTGATTATTACTTATCCAGATATTTTTCAAATATTTCAAGAATTTATTCATATTGTTAAAATTAAAATGCGTTGATTTTCATAAAGATTATTTTTTGTGTGTACATAAATCGATAACGTTCATATCGCGTATTTTCAGACAACGAGAATGAACATCATCATCGTGCAACATCTCGTGGTACGTTGCTCCAGCGTACAGGTCTCAAGTGGCGAATAAATCTGAAATAAAGATCCTCGAGAGTGCAAACTAGACAAATTGGCAAAGCAGGACAAAAAGAGAGAGAGAAAGAGAGGAAGAGGAGAGGA
>NW_017259192.1:3020324-3025255 GCF_001594045.1 Atta colombica | reverse complement strand
AGAGAGAGAGAGAGAGAGAGAGAGAGAGAGAGAGAGAGAGAGAGAGAGAGAGAGAGATGCGCGCGGACGGTAACGCGACTCAGGTGCACCAATGAAACCATAATATTATCCCACGCTCTTCATCCCCGTCCCCTCGAGGCGGCTCTGCGTTTCATCCGCACCGGACGAGAGCGAACGGTGAAATGTACGTTGCACGGATGCATACTACCACAACGCGGTATGCGTATGGCACGGATAAAGAGATATAGCGGCTGCACGGGGAGGCGTCTCGTTTTAACGCTACTACGCGTCCAAGGCGATGGAAAGTTTAGCCCTCAACCTTGTCCTACCCTGTCTTGTTGAGTTTAAAGCACGGAAAGTGCGGAACGTATGGTCTGCCCTTGCAATATTGTCTCTAACTTAAGCCTTGGAAAATTGGCTCATTCATCTCGCTCGCCGAGACACTCGCCGATACAACATATATCACGCTTGGAACAACAGAAAGAAGTGATAGTGGCAACTTCCTCACGATTCTCCTGTTATTGAGCGTTTTCTCTTCGTAGTGACTGTAAAATAAATGATGTGAAATATTCTAAAAAAAACGAGTCGCTTATCATTGGATAACACAAGTTTTTAATTTTAATAATCAAAGAGTACGGTTAAGAAAATTTGTCAGTTTATTATATTGTTATGCAGGAATTAATATTCTTTTGTATATAGAGAAGCAAAATACAAAGTTTAAATAACATTTAACACTGTTGCTGAAAAGGCTATCTCTAAATTTACATAAAAGTATTTTATTGCTTCAAAATCGAATATATCCATTGCACGAAAATGTGTGCTATTTGCCGACTAAAACAAACATTTTTGAAAAATTTCATAAACGAGCTAAACGAGCTCGGGGAATTGATTTTGTGATATGCATTTTTATTGGAACGTTATTATTATGAAAAAAGAATACATATTGATCTTAAGCGCAATGTATTGCTATATTTTAACACTAACACGAGATAATTAATACATTTATTAATTATACATATCTCATGTCGTTGTTATCCACAAATGTGTACGATCGTAATATCAATACATAATATTCATACGTCACGCAGAGGGTATTAACTAGTAGCGAATTAGTGCACGTCATTATTTCCGTTAGCTCATACCTCCTATATCTCCTCGCGAACGAGCACATTTGTTCGCGCAAATCCGTGGGTTTCGTCCGGGATTCGTCCGCGAGACGAAAACTTTCATCGAAAATACAACTGACGAAATAATTCCCGGCTAACTTTTCGCACCAACGATGGTAGGTTTTCCCTGCCCGGAGGACTCACAAAGTGGATAATCGCATGAACGGAGAGTGCCGAGTGGAGAAAAAGGAAAAAGGTGTTCTAGCGAGGAAGGCCGTCAGTCAAGTGCGTAACGCAACGAAATATCTGATTCTGAGAGTTCGCGGACTCATTCTCGGAGTTCGAGAGCGAGCGGTGAGTTCGATCAGGCGTAAAGGATGGTTAAGGACAGGCGGACGAAAGGCAAAGTGAAGCGGGATGAGTTATCTCGACGGGAGCTTTCAGCCCGCACTGTAGACGTTTCAGCTACCGTGCAATTTTCGTTTCGCGTTGTGAAAGTTTCTACAAGGTTTGCGTCTTGAGCTCTTCTTGTTCTTTTCCTTAGATATCAAATAGGTTTTCGTATTTTTATCAAAAATCAACGTGACTTGAAGAATACATAGATTGTTACACTCTCTGTTATCGAATTTTTGAAGTATCGACATTACAAGAGAAACTGAGAACAATTACATATGTCTTAATTATTTATTGATTTGTATCACGCTAGAGATATGATTAATAATATCTAGAAAGCTTAGATTTTTCTATTATATAGGTATTTCGCCTAAACAGAAGAGGCGAGCGCCTGAGCCAGTAAATGTATTGTCTATTCTTATTCAATTCTCCCCTATTCGGCCAATCTCTACGGCCAAACGGTCTATTTTAATTGAATTTTCAGGAAAAAGGGATGGTCCGAATTGACGTCTACGATGGAATCCGATGGAGGGGGAAAGAGAGTCTGGTTAGCTCTCGCGTTCGTACGATCGTCCGTTCGTTCTCGATTGTAGCTCGCGGCTGAAACCACCAATAAAGTAATTCCGGTTAAAGGCAATCGTGCCAAAGGTACTTCACTTACTCGTCCTCTTGAAATGCTATTAAATACCGAGGGTATCGTGAGAACGATCGAACGTATTCGTGAAAAATATTCGCACTTTTCATTGACGCTAGAAATGGGCAAGTGTTGAAGTGAAATTACTATAAAATGTACGTCTGTTGTAATTAAAAACTTTAAAGTAGTTTTGTCCGTTGGGATGCCTATCATTCCTGGATTTTACAGAAGTAATTTCAGCAAGTTTGTTATTTATACGCTTGTTTTGCAGAAACGAGAATTTTATATATCAACAAACTATCTACATTGAGGAATAGTTTTTTTTTTCGAGATTTGTTTGCAAAAGATAAGAAAAACGCGCTACAAATTACAATTTATAATTCCTTTCTTTGTACAGACAATATAATTAATCGACGCGAATGTTATAAAAGACAACCACGTTATAGCATGTGACGTATTTCTCTTTAAAGATACACTAAAGGAAGTATAGACTTTTGCATATAAGACGTAAGAGACGTAAGAGATTGAATCGATCAGAGTTTATTTTTATCTCCATTTCTTATTCTGTAGACCTTATATAATGCATAATGCATTATGAAGTCTGTACTTCCGGTTTAAAAATTCAAGAGGGCAACATCGTGGGCTTAATCAGACGGTCAGTGAGCTATTAATCGCGCGAGACCATGATAATTTTCCTCGTCTGCGAGAACACGTACGACATTGCGAGCAAAATTTTAATTAACAGGAATTTGTTAATTAGTTTGTAAAACCAATAACCATACGTGTACAATGAGTCCATTTTTACACTCTGTCATATCGACGTATTAGCATAGCAAGGAATGTAAAAAAATGCGACCATTAATCGATATATTTATTTTAAAATTTTATTAAAAACTGATTTATATTATCCAAGTATGTATAATATTATAGGACGTCAGTTATGTGAAAGGACGAAAGTAATAAAGCACAAATTGATATAAGTCAGTGTTACAATGAAATTTTGAAATTAGTCTGAACGACATTACCCTCGAAACTTGACAAAGTAATTGTGAGATCAGCCATTAAATCGAATTAAAAGGAAGGGAAGCTTAATGTAATTAGCAAGAAAGACGGCACATAGGTAGTACAGAAGTAGAAAAGGAACAAGAAGTAAGGAAGACAAACTATTGACGAGAAGATGCAAACGAGATTGAGACCTCATCACCGTTAATGTTAATTATATGACAATTATAATTGATCAAAAAATATACTTAAAATATGCAGCTCTGTGACTCATAGCTACAGATACAGCGTTTACAAAAAACGCGAAAAATTATATTAGTAGTTTTTTTTCTTCTATTCGTTATAGAAGTTGGTCTTTAATCTCCGTGTGAATGATTCACCTATATATACATATATCTCCCTCAAAGTACAAAACTTTACATGCGTAATTAAAACGAGAAACATTTATTCTTTTATCCTATTTAAATAAAATAAAAATAATGTGTAGATTATATATATATATATTATACTCGTATATATACATAAATAAGATATACATGCTTGAACTTTACTTTTCAATATATGATAATTTTTTTTTAGAAATATGCGATCATGTATGTAATGTATGTTATAATTTGTCTTATCTCTTTTTCATCATTTCGCATCTATTTTTAAATATATAAAAGCATTTCTCTTCAGACTTATTTTCAAACATATGTATACGTTTTATCAAACTCCATTATATGTTTGAATAATTCTCAGTTAGTTAACTTTAAACTGCATGTTATTTTTATTTTAAGAGTTTCTTTATCAGCATCAAAGTGCCTGTTTATTCATTACATATATAATTCGATATTCCATTACTACTTTTTACTGTTATTACATTTTAACTTATTATTAGAACGAGATATGATGGATTTTAGATATCATCAACATAATATTATTTTCATGATTACTTTTTCTGTCATTATAATGAGTAATAAATGTATTATTTTTTTTTTCATCTTTTTCTTATTTTCGAAAGTAATGTATCATAGAAAATAAAAAGGATTAAGTATAATAGTCACATTTTAGAAACTTTATTATTAGAAAAGAGAGACATTATTATTAATAAAAAATTTGTATTTTTAAATATTTGTTACTTAACTAACATTCGTTATCATTACGTGTTTTTCCTTGTTACTCATTTTGTCTTATAATTTTTTTTTTTATAAACATGTTAAGAATATATTTGAAAATTTGAAATCACTACGAAATAATATTTATTGTATGAAATATCAAGTAAAAAAATGGAAGAATTAATATTTGCGCTATTTTTTAATTCCTATTTTAATAGTTGTATTTCTATCTACAATCGAAAAATGTAATTGTGTAACATGTATAAAACTTTATTTGACAACATTTTATAAATTTTTCTATTAAACTGCTAAATGAATATGAATATGAAGTGAACTTTATAAGAATTGATATTTGAAGCCATTTGAAACTAGTTTTGTGAAATTTTAAAAGCTAAAAGAATAACATTTACGAGTTGAATTTTTACGTTTTTAATTAATATTATATTAACACAAATTATTATTCAACTTTTGTAATGTTTATGGTATTATAAAATGTTAAATTTGCTACATGGAAGGATTATATAATATTAAATTATCCATTGCCAGTGTAATGTTTTAAAACTATAATATAGTGCTTTATAATACTTGTGAGCTTTACATTTAATAGGATTATATCTGATAAATTTACCTCTTATTTTACAATCATGTCAATATCCTCTTTTCGCATATTTAACGTTAAATTGTGTGTGTGTGTATGTG
>NW_017259192.1:3005298-3020284 GCF_001594045.1 Atta colombica | reverse complement strand
ATATATATATATATATCAAATTGACTATTATTATATTTGGCTTTATCAACGCCATGATTAATAGATTCGACTGCTACTTAAACCGTCGTTGGGCGTCAAGCAATTTTCTCGAGAGGAAGAATTCTCTACCTTCGCACTCTAATGATTTCTATAGGGGATTCCATCAATGATAGAGTGAGATATCGATGTACCGACATGGTCGGAGGAACGTGAGAGCTCACTCATTTTCCAACATTTCATATTGTAGTTGAAATTGATTTGGGAATAGTCGTCACCAGTATTTAAACGATATCTTGTGATAGGCTTTCATTTGAACGAATCATGCCTGGATCTATATGTGCATATTTCGATTTAATATATCACATATGTAAATGTTACATACACTGTAGCAATCGCTTAATTATCAGTTAATTCTTGCGAGTTAATTATTAACATAAATTTTAATATATTTTTCTTATATATTATGAATTTAAATGTGAAGAAAGTTTAAATACACTCAAAAAGAGCAAAGACAATTGTCTGTATTTTCACATTGTGGGTAATTAGAATCGCTAATATCTACTGGCGTTTATCGAAATTTTGTGAAATCGATGGAAATCAAAATGCTGATATTGGAGATTCATTAAGCGGCTATTCTGTTACACAATTCCAATACGAATTTTTTACGATCAAATATCTATTGAGAGGGCGTTGTAGCTGAATACCTCGATGAATTTATTCGTACAAATTAAGCCGAAAGAGCGATAATCAAAACCGATTGCGCGTAATTTAACAGTAAACAAAATTTAGGTAACGTTATTAACAATTTGTAAAGGCGAAACGCGTATAAATGTATCATTGGATGATTCCAGTCTCATGAAATTTTATTGTTGACAAGAAACAAAATGTTGGACAAGTAGAATTCTATAATATTATTTGTAATATGCCAGTTTAGTTTATATTTTATTATATAATTTAAAATAAATATATAATTACTTATTTATTATACTTCAAGTAGGAATGAACAATTTTATAATGAGATTTGATTCATGGAAGATTAATCGCGCCGGCTGCATTGTTCACAAATGAGCAGTGACATTTCATAACAATTACCTTGCCCATTAATTTACGTATTTCCCTAGGCAGTCTCTTGTTTCGTCCGTTGTCCAAAATTGCATTGCGGTGCGCGACACGTTTTCTTGTTCGCTTCTTTCTCTGTGGCTAAACGCGAACACGGCTGTTGCACCGCGTTGAATACAAAACGTTTGGCGCTTATCCGGGCCGTCGACGAACGAGGAAGTCCGCGAAAACCTGTGCGTGTTGCGGGGCCGTTAGTGGAAACACTGCTTTCGCTTCCGTACACATCGATACACAGACAATCCCGCGATCACTCCAGGGGCAATGGTAATTCTAGGATAATTCCAATTTCGAGTGGTAATTTTGTTGCGCAATTCGTGTCGAGGAAGGAATACGATATCACGAGAACCGGCCATATCGCCACGATGCAGACAGCTGTGACGGTGATTCGACCGATGGTCGATCGACATGCGAGACGGTCGCTCTTAATAACAGGACAAGGTACTTGGTATCCTCTATTTGGTTGGTGCTCTAAACCAGCTACTATTCAGCAAACTAGATTTCACAAATTTACTCAGTGCGATGCTTCAAATAAAAGTCTTGTTGAATTAAATCGATGAACAACTCAGGAAGAAAAAACGAATATCTTACACACAAAAAGTGAAACGAATAAGTTATAACATAAAAAAAAATACAATAAGATTATAAGAAACAAAATTGATTTACTATTTATGAGATTTATTATATAATCATATACTTTAACATTTTTATTATAATTTGTTATTATTTAATTAAATTTTATTATGTTAACAGAAATTATACCACCATATATTTTATTGGTTTATACAAATAATTCACATAATTTTATGACATTTTAAACAGAAAACATAGACATTCAAAAATACGATTGCTCTTAAAACTACCTAACAATCGCAAGTCAAACCGTACTGTTCGTACAGAGCAAATTGAGGTTCAACAGCTTCCTGTCCAACAGAAAGAGACCTGTTTCCTATTCTGAGATATTGTGGCAGTTTTATAGTCGGTACTTCCCACGTACGAAATAACGTTTTGTACGAAGAACGTGCCTGGAACTCAGCATTGCGATATCAAACGGCACAATTCAGTGTCGGACAGAACATCGGTGCTCTTCTACGATTGTAACCTATTTCAACTGGGCAACGTAGATCCACCGACCTTCTACATCACGACTCGATCCGTACACGTAATCGTTTGCGATTTGTAGCAGCTGTGCTGTAAATGACTTCTCTTTTGTCACGTATAAAGTTATATGTAAAAGAAAACAGGTATTTTTAAAGATTGCTTTTAATAGATTGTCCACATACGCATCGCTGTTCTCGGATTGATTTTTTCCGTAGGGGAAGAAAAAAATAAAAATCTTTATTTGTTTATTTTGCTATTGTTTTCTATAGTTCGATGCATTGATATTTTATATTTTTATTATCGTTTCTCCTCAGAATCACAAGGAATAAAAATTTTAAAAAACAAAAAGAACTGTAGGAGAAAATTGAAAAATCAACAAATCAATTAGAAGAAAATAGTCATTAAAATTGTTTTATAATGAAGACATTTAAATTTATTAAATAAATATAAAAAATTTTACGGAGTATCAGTCCTTTTAAGATTACAATCGAATTAACCGTTCAAAATAAAAAAATGCATTAGTTTTTATGTCGCGTTATACGATTGTATTAGTGATATGTTAAATTATGATTTATAAATAATATCAACTAAAAACGCGAAAAAATTGTCTCTGCACGACAATGTTAAGATTAAATGCGTTTCACAATTATTCATTTGTGTTTCATATTTAAATGCAATAAATTTCGTACGCGTATTATTGAAACGCATACAATTTTCGTGTATTATGCATAAACTTAGTGAGCTTTTGCGCGAAACTGCGTGCTCTGTTCATGAATTACGAAATAGCATACGCAATGCTACCAATCGTCGATACGACCATGTCTACCGGAGAATATATCTACCATCCCTCGATGCCGGCCTCGATATTAGGCCATATTTTGTCGATCCAGGTAGTGGTTTGCCCGAGTCAATTTAATCGAGGCGCTACATGTAGGTATATGTACTAACGGTCTATCTCCTGAGTAAACTCGCGTGCAATAGATATGCTTGTTTCCTATTTTCTATAGCGAATGCGTTGAAATTGAAAATCGCGCAACCACGAGGCTATCAATTCATCGATGGATTCTTTCACAAAAATTGACTATGGCGTTTATTATTTTTGATAGCATAGATATCTTTTAGTAATCGTCACAATTATTCAATATGAAACTTTAAATTATGACATGAAATTCCGTCTAACTGTGTGTATATGTATGAATTCTCTCACTTTATTTTATAAATTAAAATATCTTCTTTTCTTTATATTATTTCTTTATATTATTTCTTCGTCATATGTTGATTTTTTAAATTTATTTTTAATAAAATGGTACTTTATCGAGATAAAAATGGTTTCTTGAAAAGTACAATTATTTTTACTTTATATTTTATGTGTATCTGTATAATGTAATAATATACTTTTGAATATCAATTAGAATTTTATTATTTTTATAAATTATTATATAAGAGGTTATGGTCGGAAAAATTGATTAAAATCAGGCATTAATCATGTAGAATGAGTTTTGACGAAAAGGGCTTTGGGTCGAATTTAAGCGATTCGTGATTATCATTCGTTTCATTTGATCTTTTTACGTCATCCGATAGAGGAAAAGCTCGCGATGAAGAAAGATCGTTCTAGACTTTGGCAACTCCTTCTAAGACTTTCTTAATTACGAGCGGAACGCGATAAGATTGGGGTGGAGAAAAGAGGTTGGACGCAAGACTTTCATCTAAACGAGGAAAGTATCGATTCTTGCTTCCACGAAAGGGAATCTGAAAACTTTTATCTTAATTGTCATAGCTCCGTTAAAGTCTATTGTTCTATCGTTTCCGTCTCTGTTCTCTCGTTTGACTCGCCATTGCTCGATTAATCTACGATTCTTTTCTAATGTTTTTCAAATGAAATGAATGAGATGATACAATCCGTTTAAAATATCTATCATCTATGGATGATAATTTTAATTCACGCAGAGTAATTCGAAATTAAGTCTTTTAATTAACTGCTAATTTAAATTTTTGATAATGTATAAATATATTAATATATAAATGTATTAATACATGATTTAACATCTTTAAGAAAAGAAGAACTTTTCGAAGTATGCTTCTTCTTAAATAGATTCATCATAAAACAGTATAGATTTAATTAAATTTGAAATTGAAAGACAACTAAACGCATTATTATTAGGAGAACAAACAAATTGTACCTCAATAATTAATTGTTTGTTAACTTTAAGAATCTTCTGAATAAACTAACGAACATAGCTATCGAAAACAATATATTTGCTCACAGCTATTACATTATGAAATGCACAATTAAGTTACAAACTGAAAAATTAAAAGATTTTATTCATTTTTAAATAAAACAAATGTTAATATATATATATAACGAAATATATACATAGCGTATCATGTTATGATAAAAGAGAAAGATTCGTATATTACATCCATTTAGAAATTTGCATTTCCAAATCAGTTTGGCAACTTGCGCGGCTAATATGTTTACGTCTATTAGCTTATTTGGTTAACAAGCTGTGGTGAGGGAAACTCGTGACGTGCTCGTCAAACAACTGGCACACTTGCTCAGCACGAGTTAGATTCGGCGATGCAACCGCTTTAAACGTGGAAATCTTGGAACCGTGCGTTTACGCCCGTCGGGTAGAAGTACTCGGCGGCAATTTTGCCACGGCGTCAAATCCGACGAATCTCGCCGCTCATCTCGCTAATGTATTATAATCCCGGACGTAGATGGAAGCCGAGGAATCGCGCGTGGAGAGTGTTAACCAAGCACAGAGATGTAAAGCTCTGAGAGCGTCGTTTCTTACCCTGTCTTTCATCGCCATGAAACGATCCACGGACCAACGCGTGAAATATCTCTCATCTCCCAAAGTGAGTCACAGCTTGTGATGATGCTGGTCTAGTCGGTTAACAACAATGACGACGATGTCGCGTATAAAAATGTCGCGTATGTGGCGTTACGTTGTTATGTTGTAGCAAATTATTTCTCATTCGTCTTTCTCAGTGGAATTTGGCAAGATTTATTGCAGCGTTAAGAACATGTTAGATGTACGGTCTCTGTAAAAAGTGACTGGAATTGGAAATTTATACCGTGTAAAAATGAATTTTATGCATACATGAAACAGTTAAGATGCAATTTCATGCAGCGAAGGAAAGCTAATTTTTTACCTCTACTTCATCCCAATTAAAGCAGCGTTCAAAAGCTGTTTGTTCTTCTTCTGCCTCTTTTTCATGGAGCATATCTTTAATGACTTTAAGTTAACGAAGACACTTATTTATTTTCGCTAGCTTTTAATTCATTTTAATAAAAATGGATTACAAAAATAAAAATACATCGAGTATGTAAAAGAATATATCTGTATAGTAGCAGCTACAGCTGTAGCAGAGATTCGAAAGCAATGGAAAGCCGTTGCAATTGCTAATATCCAATTATGAAAAAAGAAAAAATACCATTAATAGCATCCATTTTCAAAAATCGCAGTGAACATGATTTTTTTCTTTTCTTCGCTCCCAAAATTAATCTTGGAAGACATGAACGTGACATAACATGTTATGTATTTCAGTGATGTTTCGCTATTAGTTGAACAATATCAAACTTTAAACATAACTTTGTATACCTACGAAAGTTGATGGGAGTAAAACGTCCCTCCTCCCTTTTATTAATGAAATGGCACCTTTAAGGTCAATAATTTTAGCTATACTATAAATATCAATAGTTGCAAGAAAAAGAATCACACAAGTTCAATCAATATTTTTTTTTATTAAAAAATTAATTTTATTAAAAAATTTTTTTATTAAAAAACGGTACGCTGCCATACGTGTGACAAAATAATATATGTTATTCAACATAAAACATTTATATTTGAATCTTGCATTTCTTAAAGAGAAATATTGTCTAGAAAATATTCTCGTAGAATACGAAAGGCGAGGTCTATACCTGAATCACACAGATAGTATTAATTGTGATACGCTGCTTATCCGTTGTAAATATAATCGTGGCTCATTAAGCCTGTTATTGGCTCATTAAGCAATAACCTAACCGGCTAATTGATGACAGCTTCTCTCGCGTCTTTCTCCCCTCTCTTTCCTTCTTCCGGTTAAACCTAAGTAGTGATCGAAGATTCGTGCTGTTGGGGTCTAATCCCCGTATTATCTGCTACGAAATGGGTCTCTCATTAACTTCTCCTTTACATCTTGTCGTTTTTCTTCCTTTTTTCCTTTAGATCTTTTTTTTTTAGCGACCCTTCTGAGCGCAATGTGGCGGAGGATGCCGATGTCGACCGAAACGGATATGACTTCCTCGCGTACTCGGAGGATGTAAATTAGACATGCTGTCGGACTGGGCACAGACCTTATCTAGGCCGCCATTGGTAATCCTTTGTTCACCTGGCTGGTTACAAGGGATTTGGTTTCATCCGATATCCTTCCCGGTGGTACGTGCTGCGACCACCTCCGCAAAGCGACGTTGTTCAAACTTGCCTCGAGTGAAGCCATGGCACATCGCCTTTTTACGCGATCCGATACGGCGGCTTTGGTACGTGACTGTCGTCGTTTTTGCAATGATTTAAGAATCCTTATCCAGATCAGCAGGTTGGAAGAAGGTATCTCTTTACTTTCTTCGAAGAGGCATTCATTGGGTCGCGCTTTTTTTGTTACAAAATTACTAGTCCCTAAATTATTTTGTGAACTGGTAATAGTATAGAAAGTCAACAAGGTGGGACAGAAATGGATTCGTGCTCTATTCATTGTAACCAAGCTCACACATAACAAAGCACTTTGCTTTACCTGGGGAGAAGGCCAATAAGAAAGAAATATAACATTACCGGTGCGGGCGACGAGTGCACGTGACGTCGTGCTGAAAGTTAAAGCTAAAGGGATAAATTTCCATTTCCGTGCCACAACGCACGTAGGGCGGATCTATTTTACGAAGAATTTCTATTTACCGTAGTTTGTGTGCCATTGTGTTTATCTGCACTTTTCGCTTACTGACTACGGAAAGAGCCGACTGGAGTGGAAAATGGAAAGTCAAACAGGCAAGCTTGGAGAACACGATTCCCGTACACATCTAAGGATAGGCAAACTTCCGACCCCTTTCGTTTTCGGGCGCGTTAAACGTTCTCGCGAGCGAGCGCATAATCTGATTTAATTTATAAAGGATTATTTAGAGTGTCATTATCTATATATATCGCGAACCTGCGCGGAATGTCTCGCGTCATATTAAATAGAGAGTCGTCGGAAAAAGAGAATGAATGTAGAGAAAGGTCTTGCTCGATTCTTACTCGCAGGTGCATTTACGTTCGGGTAAGTTAAACGAATCTTTTTATCAAGCATCAAACACAATAAAAAGTATTTTCGATTAAATGTTACACATCGCCATTGGCGACAACGGAATGCATAGCAATCGTTAAGAAGGTTGCGCGATGGTCGACTTTCGCTGCACATCGAGAATGGACTTCCATGAAAAACTTGCGTGCATCTAGATCGGTTGCAGGTGCACGCCGCATTGCAGCTGCTTCTCCGATACGCGCTACATTGTCTTTTATTTATATCTTCCAAAATACACACCTTCGTTCTCCTTTCTTTTTCTCTGAAAGTTGCTCCCACAGTGAAGATATAATGTTTTTGTCGTAATTGCAACAAAGCATTTATGAAAAATCATCGTGTGTACACATACACAGTATAAAAAGAACATTGGAAATATATAAATTAATCCTTTCAATGCTAGTAAAGAAGCACGATAAAATGCAAAATAGGAATGTACTTATATAATGTATTAAACAAAGTATCTTTTAAAACCATAATGTGAATATACAACAAATAGAAAATAGAAGCCCTAAATGGCCAAATTCGATTTTTAGTGTTTAAATAATTTGGTGTGAATTTATATTACATATGCAATTCTGCAAACTGTGCCGAGTTTAATTTTCTGGATTCAAATCCTAGTCGAGATAATATTTTTCGCAACAAAATTATTTACAGTTTTAAAATGCTTATTAGCATCAGATTATTAAGATTTTTCTAGGATTCCTATAAGCATCAGTATTATTAAATTACTCTTAATTTTATTAGGATTGCAATGCGTTTCAAGATGGAAAATTAAATTCGCAGTTTGCAAGTTTTGATACGAGTATAAATTCACACCGAATTATTTAAACACTAAAGATCTTGTTTGATCATTTATGGTCTTTATTTCCTATTTGTTGTGTGTCAAGTAGAGTATCTATAATAAAATATAATATCTATAATAAAAAAAGAGATAAAATAGTTTCTGTTTGTACACTCATTATATCGAAATTGCACAACGATTTGTTGAAATAAAAGTAGAATGAACATATTACTGTCAATTACGGAACTTAATTGTTTTTCCTTTACTCTCATTTTAAACATTTAGTCTCTGTGAAACAGCTTTGTGGACAATGTTTTATCAGAAAAGATTATGTAGTAACGACTATGTATTACGATAAAATATTGGTATTGAGAAACTTGAGAGAACAAAAGTCCAGAGTCACATTGGTTTCGATCGTTTGCTACTGTTCAGTTCGCATCTCGAGAGATTCGCGTGTAAAGAAGCTCAAGATGTGCGATAAGGCACGCCGTTGATGTTACGCGAATCGCTTCGTCATCGAAAACGAACGTACCATCGGATGCGAAATTCACGAAATTTAGTTCAGAACAATTACGGAAACGCGAGATGCGTATTCGGCGTACGTGCCGAAAGGAAACTCCCGTCGAATTTTTGCGCAGGTACTCTCTGAGCTATGAACCGTCAAAACACATGAAGTGCGGTTGGATGTAAAAAAGTGGATTAACTAGCCTGGCAAGCCACTATCTTGTTTCTTTCTTCGCTTACCCTCGTCTCAGTCTTGTTGATTCTTCTTACTCTTTTACTTGCATGCCCAATGGTTGTTTTTTTTGTGTCTATGTGCAAATTTCACTCTCACGAATCATTTAGGATGATTTCATGCTTTCAAGAAAAAGAGAAGGACATTTATGTTACATGTAAAATCAATCTTTAATTCTTAATTGTTCGTATAAAACGAGCTCAACGAGCTTCATTTAAGTGCTCGCTTTACTCGATGAATTTTAGAAAATTTTAGAAACTCTCTATGAATTTTAGAAAAAAAATTGCTAATGTCAAATTTGTCAGACGTGATAATCTTTATAGAAATACTGCACAATTTAAATAAATTAGCAATGCTAATAAGACTGATGTTTATCAATCCTTTGACAATGAGAACTTTTTAACAAAGAAACTTAAAGATCTTGTTTTTTAAGAATCTTCAGAGTTGCTGAAGTCGATTCTGGTCTTAAAATTCCAAAATTCAAATTTAAAAAATCTGAAATTATGAAATTTGATTTTAAGAGATTTTTAATACCTATTGTTAAATTTAAATGTAGTCTGAAAATTGAATTTTAAAAAGATAGTAAATTTTCAATATACAAATATATAAAGGCAAAAAGATCTAGGACATAATCAGAGTTTAGAAATCAGTATAAGTAAATAAGTACTAATTGTTTTCGTAACACTGATGACACTTTTAAATAAAGCAGAAATAAAAATTTAATATTACTTTGTAATGAAAAATTAAAACCGAGTTTGTGTGTGTGTGTGTGTGTGTGTGTGTGTGTGTGTGTGTGTGTTTTGATGATCAGATATTTTTTTCAAATTATTTATATTTCAAATTATTATTATTATATTAAAAAAATTTTTGTCTGTCAATATTAGATTGCATTTTATATTTTTTTACTTTTCACCTCAGATTCGAATGAAGCATCATCAAATAATCCTATAGGTCAAGTTATAAAAATCGAACGAGCAATTTATAAAATAAAAGGGGACGACCTCAAATGGGGTCACTCGTCCACAAAGGATTAATATCTGTCGTATAAAAATTTGTCATACGAATAACTTTTATAATATTGCATCAATCCATAAAATATAATTTGAAACAATATTTTGTTTACACTCATTGTTATTTGTATCATTATATCATTCTGTTTTTCATGCAATGTCAATGACAGAATGTAAATTTAGACTCGATATTGAAGATATTTTAAATTTCTTCTCATGAGGACATTGTTCTTGATTTCATTGCGTTGTAAAATTATCGTTGCCTGAAATGGTGGCTGAATGCTTCATTAAACCTTGCCTTTAATCAAACGCGCGATTTAGCGTGCAAACGAAAACTCGGCATGCCTGGAACGCTATCGTAACACGTAGCTTCACTAGGGAATGTTAAACAATTCGCTTATAACTCAACTTGGAACAGCGTAATTTGCTTCAGGTGATGTATTTTGATGCATCGTAAATCTCAAATCAAGGAGACGCCTCATAAAACTAGTTTAATTTCACAAGATCAATTGTCGTAAGTTCCTGAAACATCTCTGGAGGATGAGAGGTAGCATTGCTTCCTCCAGTAAAGAGGTTCATTTCTCTTCAGAAATTTCGATTTGATTCTTTTCGAAACGGGCATTTCTCTCTCAGAGAAACAAAATGCACTTTACTTAATCCCAACGCGGCACGATGGAACCGGAAGGTTTGTCGACTCTCTTCTTTCAATTGCATATGAATGTCACGGCTTAGCGAGGTATAAAAATACTTTCACGCGGACGACATCTCGCCTAATGACGCCGGGAGAATCTTTACGAAATCAAGACTGTGACGATATTTTTCTTTACTCGTTACGATTATTACCGTCAGCAGCGCTTCTTTTGTTTGTCACGTAGAAGAATGACAAACATACATATTTACGATTACGATCGAAAGAGGAGGGATTCAGAGAGGACCGCGGGAACTGTCAGAGCCATGAGAGTGCTCGAGTGAATATTATATATGTATCTCTCGCTCGCTCTCTCTCGGGAGAAGCAGACATGTGCTCCGTTTCCATTCGGGAAATAGACCTTTGTCATTTGCCACGGCATGGAATATATATAAGCGAGTCGATTTCTGCAGAGACACCGACGAGCTTTGATCTTTAGCGGAATATGAAATACGCAAGCCCTGGCGGATAAGTTTAGCATTCGGAGATCAGGTAACTGACCTAGAGGAAGATATTTAATCGTGCTGGTTAAAGCGGGTCAAGCTAAAAGTGCACGCGAAAACGTCGGACTCGTTATACCTCTCGTGAATGAGAAATTATGGATGAGGTAGAAAGATGAATATATCTAACTAAGAGTGCACCTATGTTGCATATAATTGTCGTGAAAATGAAAACCAGAGATACTATTTAGTTTTGGACGTAACTTATGAGAAGATATTTTATATGATATAATCGAAATCTAGTGATTATCGATATTATATAAATATATGTGCAAGTGTATAAATCTTCTTCGAAGTTTCCGAGAGAAGTCCAAAATATATATATATAATGCCAAAATGAATTAAATTCTGCGTTAATACATATATTACAGATTTCTTATTAAATTACATGCAATAATACGTTGTGAATCAAATATTTCTAACAACGATAAATTCTAGTATTTTATTGTATAAAGAACTTTCTATTTAGGCTCGTTATTTTTATTTAATAAAAATGATATTTAAATTAAATTAATGATTCTTGTATTAGATAAATGTACGTTTACATTTAGTAAATATTAATTAGTACTAATTTAAACAAATTTATTAAAATTTAATATATTCTTTTAGTGCATATAATATGATAAAATACGATATTCTAAAATCTAGTTTAATTAAATTTCCAAGATTAAAACCGAATATATTATTATTGTGTATATCGATCAATTGCAAATATATTACTATTGTGTATACATATGCAGCGAGTTAAGAGAAGTGGAACTTCCGAACAGATCTCCGAAACCAATTACATTCATAACTACTATGTCTCATAGTCCCTTCTGTTCTATTCTACCCGTTAACAGTGTAACATTGACGACCCCGCACCCGTAACAGTCCCTTCAGCCAACGATTGCTTTGGCTAGGAGCTCGATTGAAACCGCTAATTAAGCGCATTCTCTGTCACGATCAGACGCGACGGTGTGTTATGAATCAAACATCCGCAACAACGACGGTGCCTACGTTCTGGAATTCATTCGACAATGAACTCGCTTGCTCCCTTCGTTTAACGACTAACCACTGCCACTGGTAATGGCCGACGAGCGCGCAGAATCAAATTTTATTACGCAAAAAGAGGAAGAAGCAACGACGAACTGACAACGGTACATCCGTTCGATACATGTCCTACGAACGAACAAATCTGTCGAACAAAACGCTCAAATAGCGCTTTCACTGTTTAATTAAGAGTTTCGGCCGATAATTCACGAAAAGCGACGATGCACGCTCGATGAAAATAAACCGCATTTACGAGGGCGCCGCCGCGTGCGGGGATGCAATGATTATCGTATCGATTATTTATGGATGTAAAGAGCTGTAATTCGCCGACTGTAACTCCCCGACCGAATGCGAGCAGGCCGATCACTACATTTTCATCAGTGTTGATCGCTAATTATCATGTGCCTCATTAAGTCATTACTTAAACTCATTTAATGAGATAAATTTTAATTTGCGCAGAAGGTTAATTTATTTTAATATCCCTTTGCTCTACAAGTTGCTTATGCAAAAGTTGTTATTTTATCACAGATTTTTGTATATAAAGTAATAAAGATACATATGTTTTTTATCAGATTTGAAAAAAAGATGTAAATATGACTGTGTGGCGAAACATCGCGATTAGTAAGGCATGTCTACAAATCTGATTGCAAAAATCATTTTTTTTTTACACATGGATTTGATAGGATAACGGGTGAAAGGAAACACTGTGGAACGAGGGATTTTCGTTTATATCGTTATGCATATAGTATGGAAAGGATTAACAAGAGAGTTTTAATGGGAATAGCGTGTAACTATTTCTCAGTATTATATATTTCCATATGTGTCATCCGGAATCCTATACATTTAGTACGCTTTAGTTGTACGAGATCCAATTTATCAAATTCGATAGTCTCATTTCTGCTATGTATTATTCTTAATTTGAATGTCTGCATTAAAAGAAATCGTGCTTCTATATATTCGCATTACAAATTTATAGACAAGCGTATCCGAAAATGGAAAAGATTTAAATTACGAGCCGTCCATAACAATGTTTAACAAATTCAACAGCCATATGACTTTTATTGGCGTGTATCGATACAGGATACGTATATCAATCGAATTCTAATTCAATTTATAAGAAATTTAATTGAGATTCCAAGAATCAATCTTATGCATCCAATTTAATTTCGTTATTGACAGGGAATATCGTTCTTTCAATTAAACTTGGAAAAGATAGAAGAAAAACTGCAGGAGAGGCGAAAAAAGGGGAAGAATAATTATTATAGACTGAATATGGTAAATTGTTCGAAAGGAAGGCGCAGTGAGGGGTTCACATAAAGAACGCCGTAATTCGACTAGAATACCTGAAATCCGTCAGCTCGTCACACAGATGAACAATCTACACGTTAATATTTTTCAGCGAGACTCCATCCGCGACGTGGTTCAATCGGCCTTATCGGCCGGATTAGAAAAAAAAGACACGTACCACGCATATATGCGCATCAGCCCAATCGCGGTTTATTCCTCAGCCGGGTGATTTGCAAGTGTACCGGGTGACCACTTGCCGACGTCTCCTTGTTTTTCATTTTTGGTCGCTGCGATGTGTATTCGCGCGCACTCCCGCGCATGGATCGCGGCGTGAAATTCCATCAATTTTTAGCCTATCGCAATTTCCCGGCAGGCGGTTTACATAAATCCTCTTGCAGTCGACGCATTCGGTGCAGCGCGACGTGACGCGGGGGTAAACCGAGGAAGCGGCGCAACGGCGGCCACCGGGAGGTGGCCGTAAGCGAAGTAGGAAAAAAAATGTCTCGCCCGATACCTCCGCAATTTTCTCGTAACGTCATGAATATTCTCCGCGATTTAACAGGATGTTAAACAAACTTCGACGCGCGTGCTCGTAAATTAATAATAAACTGTGCACCCATCGCGCGGTGTTGAACCCTCGACATCCCCGACCGTCGCCGCAGCTACTGTCAACCCTTCTCGTTATGTGCAAACTCGGCCGAAATCAAATAGCTAGCGCACGAAATTGGCACATCTTCTCCACACGCGTTGCTATCTAATCAGCATATCTAATATCGTAAATTTCTCGATTATCGAGCACTTTGATTTGATGCTAGTTTTCTCAAATAGAGTATTCTTTTCACTTCTCAATTTCACGAAATGAGATTCAATTTTTACTCAACGACGCATATGAAGAATGGATATCAAAGGAGCTTGTAGCCCATATTTTTCTATACAATACTAGCGAAATGTATTGCATTGGTGAAGTTACACAAACAAGTCAGTCCAATAACGTGACATTTATCTTTCACCATATGTCCCTACAGTTCACCTCTTTCCTCAGAGTTTCCTTTAAACATGGAGCATGGACAACAATGCGCGTTGCATTTAAGATACATCAAAGCGATACGGTTGACAAAGGAGACATCGCGAAATAGAACTGAGTGATAGTACTGAAAATAAAGCGAACGCGCGGACAGGTTAAACAGGAATTTCGAGCTCTTTCTTTGTGCGACAAACGCCGCGAGTGCAAACACTACTGATTTATAGGTCAATCGAACGCAAAGAGGAATGCAGACAAAGAAAGTGAATACGGGCGTGGAAAATAAAGTCAGGGAGAAAAAGAGAAAGGACTGATTAATCGCCGAGCATGACCGAGCTGAAAAATGGGTGCTCTCTTAATCGTTACAGCCTCTCCCCGTTTGCTTCCTCATGCTATTA
>NW_017259192.1:2975952-3005198 GCF_001594045.1 Atta colombica | reverse complement strand
TATATATATATATGTAGCAGTACCTAAATATATTTGATGGCAAATAAGAATCGCTGACTAAATGAAATATGAAATGCTTCATGAGGGATGAATTATATTATCCGTTTTTTTGTACATGAAGAAAAATTATTTTTCTTTTATTTCTTTTAAGGATCTCAATTAAAACATTTCACCGTAAACGATCTCACATTATTATACATATAATTAATATTTTGATTAAATTGTTTTATCCGTTCTATTGTCAGTAATATTTTTGTGAATGAAGTTTTGAAGAATGAATTTTTCTCGACTAGCGCTTGTATGAATAATACATAAATATAAATGTAGAATGGATCGACAGATTTTAATATTTAATTCTGAACATATTTTTATATTTATAAGGGTCTGTACTTTTTCACACAATGGGAGCATTTTCATAAATTACGATTCTCCAATTCAACGCTAATATTGTTTTTCCAATATAAAAGAGCGCATTAAATAAATCTCATGTGAATATTCTGCAAGTAATGGCAATTAATTCATGCGTTGACACGAATACACGCGATTGTATTAAATTATTTACGCAAATAACTTATCTTTCAAGAGAAATACGCGAAGCTGTAGAGATGAGTTATCGCATTATGCATTCACGATTCGACTCACGTTTTGCCATACACGTTCTAGAATTCACTTCTAAAGTAGTAAACGCAACTCGATTGTACTATAAAAACCCTCCTGATGCGGTGTTAATGCAGTGTAATGTTTATTTAATGGTATTATATCGATATCGTGTTCGAGCGCGTAACTTGAAATAATGATCGGTCGTCCCGGAGTAATATCGGCACTTCGTTACTTTGGTTACCGTGGTGCCGCGGAACAGAAGACCCGGTAACATGATAATTACACGAGAGACGAGAAATAGGAAGTCAAGCCGATAGCCGGGCGCGGCACGGACCCACTTTAGAGGGGCTCGAACGGACTCCGGACACGACGAAAGCGGGCATCTCGCATGCATCAAGCCTCCAAAGTTGTTGGCGCTATCGCGTGAGGCTCATTTGCATTGCACCCCGGCCCGTATCTATCATCTGAAATTAACACTGTCAGCCACGCTTTCCCAGATCGGGCCGCTTTCGTGCACACATGTGGAGCTACGATTAAGTCGCCACCGCCGCTGATGTACACATCTGCCCGCCTTAAGTATGTACAAAGTACCGTAAGCACGCTCGCGTGAAAGGAGAGACCCAGACGAACGTGCTTCTTTATTACCGTTGTAATTAAGATTAACAAAGTAGTTCGGGTATTAGGTCGATAATATCGCTGCATCGCTTGATCCTGTATTACGCTGTCTATCTGATCTTGATAGACCTCATTGTTCCGAGATTGCTTAAACCGAGCTAACGGCGCGGGTGCCATGGGTCGCGTCGCGCTGTGAATAGGTCTTTTCGAAACTATAAATATTAATGCAGTCAGCTTGTCCCCGTCTCTCCAGATAATTACTTTCATATGTAGGTTCTTGCAGAAATGTGACCTTAACCATAGGTCGTAAGGAGTGACTCATAAATACGGCGGGTTTTGCAGTGAAGTTCTTGAATCATTCATCGTGAGTAACTCTCAGTTCGTTTAATAATTTAAGATATTGATACATATGCGAATTTGGAATGCTCTTGAATTATTCATCTGGAATGTATTTTGATATTTTGATTAAAGTAACATACATAATTATTTGTTTAATTGAGCTTTTAATAAAATGTCATCGTTGAATGATTAATTGATTTAGTAGAACAATAAATTTTGCGGATTAAGTTTTTTCTATATTTTAATTTAATTTAATATTTTTCAATTAATTTTTCTGTAAACATTTTAAAGTTTATTTTTCATTTATTTTATGTGTTATATCTGCGAAATAATTTTTTTTCATTACTATAATAGAATCGAACAAACTAATAGATTATTAGTTTTAATATTAGTTGAATAAAATAAAATATTGAAATAAAAAGAATAGAAATTTTGAAATATTTATGATCTGTTCGCTTGCACTGATAAATATAGCAATTTGAATGTGAAAAAAGTTTTACATAATTGAATATATCTCTAAATTATTCTGACGTGAAAAATTTGGTACAAAGTCAATATTTCTATAATTGTGTCTTTTTATATTTCATATGACTTATAAACGAAGTATCGATTTTCTGCACAACAGAATGATGTGGAATCTTCTGGAAAACCGCAAATACTTAAAGCTAAATAATCGAGGTTGATGCGTACATGCGACACGTTGTGGAAAATAAGATTTTCTTGCATTTTCGCGCGCAATCGTAAGCTTGCGAACTATATTCGGTCTCAAACATCGGTCTCTCTCTCTCTCTCTCTCTCTCTCTCTCTCTCTCTCTCTCTCTCTCTACCTCTTTCTTATTTTCCCGCCTTCCAACTCTTCACGAAATGAACCCGTAACGAGTTCCGCTATTACTGCTTCACCGCCTGGTATTAACATGGAGCACGTACCTCGCGGGGATTTGATTCCGCGAAGGTAATAACCTCAGCAAAGCACGTTTTGCCCGCGAAAGCTCATGACTTATTTCTCGCGCCTTCATATAAGACCCGAGATACATCCATGTGACACGGTACACGTGGCAACATACGTATAAGTGTCTACCTATGTCAACTCAAAGTGGCAATGTTGCCGCGGTGATCGTAAACTGAGTTAACGTCACTAGGCCAGAGTTCTAAGTGAATGAAGGGATTTTAGCGTCTCAAAGACCAAACTGTCGTAAACCTTTCCATATTCCTTTTTATATTAATCTATGAGACATGCTTGGCTGTTACAATATTATAATCCGTTGCAATGATATTTTACATTTAATATTGTGTATAATATTCGTTAATATATTCGAATATCAGCTATTAAGATTTAAATCTTTAGATTGTGTATCTTTGTTAGTTATGATACATGTTCTGCTTATTTTAGCACAAATAACTAGTATGTGATTATATTACAAATATTAATTACTGTATCAAAATATAGCCATAAAATAATGACTATGTTTTGATACAGTAATTAAATTGTGTCATAGGAAATTTTATATTCGCGCAAACGTAAGTTTGCACCATTTCCATTGGCGTCATATTGTTCAGAAATCGATATACTTTTCCAGCACCGTAATCGCACCAGACAATTCTCACTGCGAGATATTTGTTCAGGAAATTGGTGCCAGCTTTTTTGCCGCTTTCCGTATTCACCATTAAAGGTCCTACCACGTCCATGAAAATTGGTCCAAGTAGTTTTACGGTAGTCCACTGGAAAATCCTGTGCGGATGTTTATACCAATGGAAAGACCGTCAACGCGATTTCCATTTAAAATCGGATGCGAGAAAGCGGTTTACCTTAATCACCGTGAACTCATTTTAATCATTTTGTTTTAATACTCTTTTTTATACAATACTCTTTTAATAGTCTTCTTATTTTTATAATGTATTCAAGAAGATATAATACGGCTTTCTGTTTTTTCAGATTATTAAATTAAAAAACGATAAAATCGAATTTTTGTCAATATAATTTATAACTTTAATATATGAAAATATTTTATAAACAATGATAAATACTGATCAATTATTTGTATTGAAAAGAATATTAAATTTTAATAAATATTTATTCGATTAGTTTCAAGTAAATATTTACTAAATATAAACATATATGTTTATTTGATACAAAAATTAATTTGGTTTCAATCATTAATTTAATTTAACTATTACTTTTTATTAAGCAAACATTTATTTACTGTAAATAAATGTTTCCTCCTTAATTTTATTCAAAGAAATGTATGTACAATATTAAAATTTAGTAAATTTATAAGTAAAAAAAATTTATAAGTAAATTTTTTTTCAATGTGTATTTTCTGTATTATTATCTCATTATTATCATATTAAAATAATAAATTTTAATAATTTATAAATTTATAAATTTTAATTATTGAAATGTCATGAAACTTTTTTATAGTAGAGTTCTTAAGACACGGAAATATTAATTTGAACTGAAGATCGCGTATGGTACTAGTTTTATTAAATGTGTGAATAAACAGTTTGTTAATTAAATTCATCGGCATATGAATAGGATGAAATGCGAATTCAAGAAATTAAGAACAACACAACATTATAACGCTGGATAAGTAAATATCACTGAACAGATAACGCTTCATACGTTATAACTAAAGTTTCAGCAGCGGGTATTCCCATCCAATTATGGCACCGTGGAATCTCAGTAATTGTATTTGCTTTAACGAACGAAATTCCGTGTAATGCGGCGCTGCAAATTGTTCAACTGCGACATTAAATTACGTCATAAAGCCTATAATCCAGCGCAGTAAAACGCGCTGCAGCTGTGTTTCATACGAATGACTTTCGACAATAACTCATTTTGGTTTTCCGAAAATTCCCGCGCGTTTTAATCGCCAAAATGATCTTCGACGAATACACGAATTTAATGGCAAGCGAGGTGTCCCGTCCGTTAAACTATCGTGCTGATTGTAAATAACATAATATTGCCTCGTTGAACTTCACGTTAACTTTCCATGCGATTAACGTATTACAGATATGATCAGTGCTCAATTCTGATTATCGAACATAATTAGAAGAGTTAAGAGACTCCAATATATAATTGATATTCTATTACTACGTATTCATCATGTTAAACATATTATATTAGACAACTTTATTTAATCTTCTATAATCAGAATACACAGAAAGACAGATTTTGCTAAAGTTTTAAAAATTTAATTTAGCAGATAATATCTGTAATTTACTAGTCTGAAAATAATTTTGTTACACCATCAAAATTATGTAAAATACTCAAGCATGAGTAATGCTGCAAAAAAATTTTGACATTCTAACAATTAGCTTGAGCGTTCTACTTAATTATTTTAGTCTAACAAAATTATTTTCATATTTGTATCTAGCTAAATTTTACTTTAACAAAATCTCCATTCCGTGCACTAAGAAAAATTGTTAAATAAAGGGACACATTACTGTGACACATAATTTTTTGTTTTGATATTTTTTTATTTTTTAAAAAGTAAATTAATGCAAAATACATTAATGCAAATTCCATAAAAATATAAATAATATTTTTCAACTTTTATTGTTGACATATTGCTTTCTTAATTTCCACGTTATTTCAACGAACACATTGAGAAAAAGTTCTCGTAAATACCGAAGGCGGGAAAATCCGGCTGTCCTCCCCTCCGGATCTTTAAGAAGCTTTCAGGACTTCCGAGGGATTCTATCACGCGATCGTTTTATCGGATATCGAGACTCGAGATTTCAACCAAAGTACATAGCCCGTTAGGAAACTCGTGTACTCAACGCAAACCGATCTTTCCGATCGCAGTTCGATACTCGTAAACTTCATGTCTGAAATGCACGTCGTTTATCTAGCCGACATGACGAAGATAAAGTTTGGCTTCTGAGGCTCGCTCGCGGCACCGTGCATTTAATAGAGTATCGTGTCGAATCGGTCCGCCGAGATCCTTTTATCCCGATTTGTCCCAGACGAGTATTCCGCTTTAGCGGCTGGGAGTATTATATATAAGACATAGAACGTATCTAATACGTACGCTGATCGAAGTATCCTGAAGATCTATAGGTACATCGCGATCGGAGAAACTCGGTTTTGAGGCAGAAGACGGTTTGTGTGCTCATAGATTGGAAACCTAAGCTCGTAATCGTATCAATTTTACGGATATTTGCTCGTATCCAACTCCGAAATCGCAAAGCGGAAACGACAGGTATTTATGGTTCCAAATATTTCAGCTTTCAACAGAACTGGACGAAAGTCAAAAAGATGATGAGATCGAAATATTCTTCAATTTACGAGATTTTAAAAGCGGAAATTGTATCATGAAAAAAGACTAATTTAGAAAAACGTCGACTGTGTATAAGATTTCATAAAAAATGTGAGAATATAAAAAAAATATTTAAAAAATATGACGAAGAGTAATATGACAAATTGAGTACAATTTGCTAAAGTTTGCAAAATATTCTCACGAAAACTATTAATTTTATTAATTTATTTCTGTAAGATATTAATAGAAATTTTTGCTTAAAAAATGTATAATTGCAATTGATTCTATAAATACTTTCGTAAGCCGAATTATCCTGCCCGCAGATAATGTTAAGCCTAGACGAGCAATCGATCTCCGTCAGTCTGTCTATGCCGTACCGTCGCTCAAAGATCCAACTTAAACTGTTTTGCCAAATATATAAAAGCACTACAGACTTCTCTCGAGATCGATGGAAGCAAAACATTCTTGAATGTGGACAATCTTTCTCTTTTGCGAATTCTTATCAACAATATAAAAAAACCGACCTTAACTTAAGTCTATAAAAGGGTAACAAGGTAAACAAATATTTAAGGTTTTAGTGTATGAATAAAACATAATATTTCTATTTTAAAATAATATTTCTATTTTTATTAACGCATTAGTGATGATAAAAAGGATTAGCAGTTATGCTTGATTAAACATATACACATAAATTTATGATTAGCCCAAAAGATCGTAAAAATATTTATTTTGACATTCATTTATAGACGTTTACATTCTCGCGGTGCTGATAGATATATTTAAAGATACATGCCATCTAGGCTATTCAATACTATAATAATAATTCGCGACTCAGAGAATTGTACATCTTATCGTTATTAATCTCCAACGTAAAACGAGGAAGTTTACCGTCGTTGGAATCTCTCCTGATGAATCGCACCGACCGATTTACACGATTCTGCACTTTGACTGCAACTTTGCTCGTTGGTGGAAATCGGCTGCACGGGCATACTTACGAAAACGCGAAGAACCGTGCGTGATCCTTGAACTCGCTCTCGTTGCGCTGCACTTTATCGGTAGTCCGCCATTATCATCCATCGTAATCAGTGCCACGTTTCTTCTCGAAGCTTTCTACGTATCTTAAGAAGCGCTGTCGAGAAGAAGGACGATAAAACATAATTTTCTCGCCCATACGTGAGCTCTGAGATGGATCTTCAGTGGCAAAGACTCGAGCATGAGATTTGAGCTATGGCTTCAATATTTGCCAGGGTGCTACGAAAGAATAATTTTAACCTTCCAAAGTTGACAGTGGGTTTATTGAACCCCATTCAATCATAAATATCTTTGTAAAAAATATCAATTTAATTTTCTTAATATTACATCTGCAAAAATTTAGATTATTCTTATTAAATTAGACTTACTATAATATTTATTTTTTAATTTGCGAATTATGTCATTTTGTTTCCTTGAAATTTATTAACTTTTAATTAACGTTAAGTGAGTCTTACCTATCTTAAATGAATCTATCTTAAGTGAGTCTAACGTAACTATGTTACAAATTTTGATGTTAATTCAAAGGTTAAAATTTATTCTTAATATTTCTTATAAGATATATCGTATATATTTTTCTAAGTAAAATATTTTCTGTTTCAGGTAAGTTCCCTTTGAGCAATGAATGATGTTGGTGCTTTTACCTTCTCTTTTCAATACAAGTAAGCGACGATAATATTTCTTTATAATAAATTAAAATTAATTTATTGTCTCTTTAATTTTATTGTCTGAGACCTGCTTATTTTATGATAATAAAATATCGCTTTGTATCACAATTGTTAAGAATAAGCGAATCCTTAACCGAAGTACAGATCGGGCACGTCTCAATCGTCTTATTCTTTTGCCAATATCTCGGTATTAAAAAGAAACAACGTCGAGTGCTCTCTTTGCCAGGATTCATTGCGATCGATATTGTTCCTTCAGACGGAAGTGCGGATTTACTTTCGCCAAGGTGAGAGGGAAAAGGAATAAAGTTAGATTTCGAGCCAAAACCTTCCGCGCTCCTTGATTCCTAACTGGATACACATTCACACGATATTCGCATAATGACGCGCGAGCATTTCCTGCACTCGCTGCTGTTGGTTACAGGGAAGAAACTATTAATCCGTTCGCTTCGTTGGGGTATCAGCGCGGTACCGGCTGTTTCTAAGCACGGAAGTAATCCTGCGGAGTATTACTGTCAATGACATTGCCGTCGTCGTCAGCATCGTTATCGAGCTTGTTACGTTGCTTTTTCAGCCGTTTATTTTAGTAATACTTCCATTAAACCATCATTCAATATTAGAAGAAAATTGCAGGGATATCACATAAATAAAGCATCTTAACTTTAGAAAATACGACATTTTGTATGAAATATTTAATCGACATGTCAAACGAATCGAAATATGTTGAATATATTCGTGACAAGAAGATATTTGAAAAGGAATTTTAACGATGTCAGGAATATTAAGGACATTTATTCCGGTAACAATAGCTTTACAATCGAACTTGCCATAATTACTTTTTGATCGATAAATTGGTAAGCACATTGGCTACTTTTTCTCATATTAATATTATTTATATCAAAATGCATATATTATTATAAATTTTTAAGCGATAAAGCCAATATTAACAATTTTGAGATATTAAAAGTATATCTTAAAGAATATTTTCTGGTTAATAAATCCAAATATACTGGTTCCTTTTGATAATATCGAATATTTATACATGTGGAGATGTGTGTGCAAATTTATTATTTTATTTAAATTAATATTTTAGAATTATTTATTAGATTTTTGAACGAAAGATATAAAATACGAGTCTAAAACTTTTTGGAAAGACTGTATAATTTTAGTATTATGGAATATATAAGCTTCAGCAGCTTTTTAACACTCAAAGCCATTTATCGACAATATGTTATTGATGATCTCGTGGATAAAATCAGTGCAAACAGTAATGATTAGAGCATGTAGAGGAATTAATTATCGAGATATACAAACTCATATACACGTGCGATTTCATATCGAGTAACCATCACACGTAATTTTCTTGGATTTAATAACATATTTAGCACATCAGGATTATATACTACGATAAAATAATATCATTATCATTATTGTAATAATAATAACCTGATTATCGTATTAATTATAGAATGCAAATGATGTCATAGCAAAATTTTCATTTCACTACGAATTACTTTTTATTTTTATGAATATTTACATGCACAAAATAATATTTGTGCGAAGATAATATTTAATTTTATTTAAAATATAATACAAAGCAACTCGTTTTTCGGAAGGAACATTGAAATATTTGTTTCATAATTCAAGATTGATAAAATAAAAGAAAATATGAAAAGAATTAAGAGTCTAACTAAATTTTTACTTTATTAAATTGTTTATTCCAATTTTTCATGACTTAAAAGAATTAGAAAATACTGATTTGAGGAAATACGAAGGTAGATCTCATTTTGCAGCCTTCGAAATTCGGAGGTAAAATCCACTGCTGATCTTCTAAATTATTAAATGCAGGTGGTGGCCCCCAATATGCATGTATATACATCAGTCTGGGCTATCTGTCTCAAGCAGCCACTCCGCCTCTTTCTCTTTTCTCGAAGGCGGCAGCAACACAGCAGCGAGACGGCGTCGGCGGCATCTCTCAAGGAAGAGCATTGTTTTATTCCGACCGCGTAGCAGACGCTCCTCATCCACCCTCCCCGCCTAGCCTTTCCGACTGCCACTCTCGACAATTTAGCTCCATCTCTGCTCTTTGCCACCCTCGCCCCGCGCTGGTTTTCCACTCGTACCCTCCTGCATCTTCTGATAACGCCGTGGCTTAATGACTCGTGGCTGCCTCAATATTGCATTGTCCGAACGTATTCCCAAAACGTATCGTCAAAACGGCGTTTTCGATTCTTGTCTGTCTCACTCAGACATCGTCCGACACCCTTTCAATGCGGATCGGCCGAATATTTCGGCGAGCTTTGGGTTCAATATGTGGAAAGGCTCACGCGCGTACAGCGGCTTATTGCCAGTTATTTTCGGCCCGCGGGAAAAACCGGAAAATTGACCGCACGATATATCGTGAGAATGAGAGAGAGAGAGAGAGAGAGAGAGAGAGAGAGTGAGAGTGAGAGAGAGGGAGGGAGGGAGAGAGGGAGAGAGGAGAGAGGGAGAGAGAAAGAGAGAGAGAAGATGGAGGGTAGCTGATAAGCAAGCGAGGCACAATTAATAGTGTTAACACTATTAATCATGATCACAGACGAGATTCGTCATTGCAGTGATGACGAAGCTCCTTCCCGATTTTCCCGAAAAAAGGGGAAAAAAACTATTGAGGCCATCATCGTCCGTCTCACTGATCTCCGCATCCGTTCGAGTCTACCCAACCAGTTCTCTTCTCGCTCTACATCAGCACCACGTGTTCATCTGGGAATAACCGTTTTACCGGGCGTATCCGCGCGGAACTCGTGTTGTACACGCGTCGTGGCTAGCTGCTATTGAAAAAAGAGGCGAAAAAAAAAAAGAAAATTGCGATAAACCGCTTTCGGCGCTTGCGGATTGAAATGTCGTATATATACCTCGCCAGCTGCCGACAGGCGGCACCGTTGGAATCGACGCTAACGCGAATTAGCGTGCCGAGTAAGTCTCACGATTTTTTTTTGTTACGGAGAGACGCCTGTCGGAAGATGGGAATTTATCGTGCGCGCGAAATGAACGATCGTCGTTGGTACGTGCGGAATTGGAATCGGCTCGATAAATGGTTAAAGTGGTTGTGCGACAATCTGCAAACAACATACGCTTTGACAGCAATTTCACTGTCGACTGTGGAAAATCACGGTGATTATTGACAGATGGACCATCCGCAATCATTTTCTGATTTCTCCTGATGCCACTGGCATTAACATGTTATATTTTATTCTTGTATATACTAATATTTTACATTTTCGAAGAGATAGAAACGTTAATAAATAAAATATTAGTATTACTACACACACATTACATACACACAATTAGATATTTTTTAAATTTATTTTTAAAGCATTGAAAATTGTTACGCGTATTGTTCGAAACCGCTTCGATTATATATGGGAATTTTTTGAATTTTTTGCAATAAAAATGAAAGTTAAAGGCGTAACACGAAAATAGTCTGGCGAAATAATTTGTCGATAGTCCGTTATTTTTCCTCGCTACGAGGAAGCGTGCAAAGCTCGCCATGACACCCCAAAAACGGAGGTAAAGCTGACGTTTTGCAACAAGGGAATGAAAACGTCGACGGGCATTTGTTTTGCCCGGGCTGTGCACACGTCGTAAATCCTACCCCTACGAAGACTCGCGCACCTCCACGCGAACGAATAACAGGTACGATTGCATCAGGCGATCCCGACCCTCTTGCAAATTAAGCACGACCGGGAAACGAGGCGCTGGGAAAAGCTGGTCGTGTGCCCATTAGCAAAAACGTAAAGGACATACGAAGTCGCGCCGTATTTATTATTTTGATATATATTTGGACGTCTCGAAACTAAAAATATTTAAAAAATTGAAAATTAAAAACATTTCAATTGTCATTATTTTTCTCATTAACGAGTCTTACATGCATATCGTTTTGCAAATTTAAACGTTTAATTTTATATAGGTATATTTACGCCACGCAAAAAAAATTTTGCTGCTCTAGCTAGAATTATAGCTGTTTGTTGTATCTGATAAAAAATTATGTATCATATGCATAGAATTTATAGCACAAATCTAAATTCTATCTCTGTCATCTATACGATTAGATGCAATACATATCCAATATCGCAGTAGGTACTTGCTAGAAATTTATCTATTTTAGCTAATTTTTCATACTTGGATAATTTTCATTATAACTGCAAAATCACTTTTTTGAGTTTTATTAGATACGAGTACATTTTTTTTTAATCCACTTTATATTTGCAGTATAAATGCAAAGTGCTTTCGCTTTCGCTATATACCGTGCGAGGTAATGTTTTATACAGGATTTTGTATTATTAAATCGATACCTCTCATTGAAAAGTTAAACTTCACTATGGATTCATTGTAATAGACGCGTACGCTCGTATTTTATTTGCAGAAATATAAATGCGATCCAGCGTCGGCTGATGCAAGTATTCAAAGTGCCGTACGTGCAGTCAAGGAAAGCAAAACGCAACGTGATCGAGTGGGCTGTCGAATGACGATGATATCGCCATCGTGTCGACAGTTCTCTTCGATCTCTCGAATAACTACTACCGGTCTGTACACGCAGTGTATACGTTCCGATAATATCGCAGGGATCTCTCTCAGTGCAGTGTTGAGAGTCTCAATAAGACCCGAGTATAACCCTCCGGAAATTGACTCGGAATAATAAATATCGCTCGGCGCGCGGTTGTTGACCTTACTCACGACAATAACGCGTTTTCGAATGTTATTGTCGAAGAGAATGTAATTAGCGACGAAGTTCTTCATTTCGTTCAAATAAGAGGAGACTTGTTTTTCCGTAATACGTTCCGAACGAGTGAGATCGAAATAGGAAACGATAGCTGAAGAGAACAAATGAAACAATCGCACTTAGAGCATCAGTATCCTCTATCTGACATTTCTGTTATAATTAATCTTATAATTAGAGAGGAATAGCCGCGGAAATTAGCAAGAGCGACGGAATCGAGAAAGCTCCACAGTAACCCGGGGATTCGCCCGATAAATCTTTCCTTCCACGCCACATATAGAAGGGTTTGCTGTGTGCGAGTCTCATTAATTATTATAGCCGGAAATTATGCTTGCAGATTCGCCCCCGCTCGAGCAAACTTTATGCAATCATAATGCACGAACTTGTAATATTTTCATAAGCCGCAGTGACCGGTCGGTTGACCATTTCGTCTGTCCCGCAAAAGATTCATACAATCTCACATGTAACATAATGATTACTGTTTTAATCTATTGTCTTGGATTCCTCATTTACAAGGAGAGGATCAAATGTTGAACACACGGATTTCATCTAACTTTAAATATATATTTTAGTATTTATCTCTCTACTAATTCATGAGAATGTCGTACGCAATATTCAAGTATTTGTGAAATTTCCATCGAAAGTTTCTCGAGCGCCTTCTATACTGATTATAAGCCTGTGAACGAGATTGACAGATAGTAAGTGTACCGTATCGAATAAGGAATTTTATTTATATCATATAATCTTGCTTTATTTACAATTGTTTGGTTCATTTCACATCAGTCGAGCAGAAATTATTAGCAGAATTTTTTTTTGATACAGAAGACGCACTAGAAATTTGTTGCAAATTTCTCGTGAATACTTGAATCGCATCGTACTACTTGCCTATGAATTAGTGAGGGATAAAAATTAAAATATATTTAAAGTTAGGCTAAATCAGTAAAGTATTTGGTTCTCTTCTTAGAGGGATAGATATATTTATTTAAGGAAATTAAAGAAAGCCTATCTATTGATGTTTGTAGAAAAGAAATTAAGTACCGATTTTTAATATTTTAAGTTGAAGACATCTCTTAGAAATCCTTGTGTAAAGGAAAAACAATCTAAACAAATCAGTCTTCACAATTTAAATAACTGTGAATAGTCAAGAGACTGTCTTTACGGCATAACATGCAGTATCTCTTGATAACTTGCACGTCAATTGTGTTGAGCTTATGATGTGTTTATGGGCACATTATATGTCTATTGCAGTTTCATATTTGCAAGATGTTGCAACGATGTTGAGATATCGCAATGCGTATATGCGCTCGGCATTAACGTAATAACACGAGCTATTCAAACTGCCTTCTAATTACGACGATTTCTCGAGCCACAATCTACGTGCTTAACCATGTGTACCACGGTGTACTCGTATTTTTTTTCTGCCGTTTGACATAAGTAATCTTCGTGTTCTGTTATTGATTGCCACATCATGTCTGCTTTCTTTGCTCTTTCATTATCGAGAAAATCCTGGCTGAGTAAAGAGATGTACGAGCTCGGCTTTCCGTAATTCTATTCGCATCTATAGATCTAAAAAAGTATGACAACATCTTGCGGTATATTTTATCTGACATTTATCGCTATTCTCCTATTTTAACTCTCCTATTTTAACTCATTTTGCATTTTGTTTACTCGAAATTTTATTCTTTGTAATATTTTTATATTATTATAAAGCTTAATTAAAACTCTTAGAGAAAGTTAATTAAAAAATTGCGTGGAATTATATTACATACCAATTATCGTTTTATTTACATATTAAAACAATGCTTTAAAATAAAAATTACTCTCTATGAATATATTTTGAAAAAGAAAGAATTAATACGTGATGATCAAACAAAGGTCTTTAATTTCAGAAGTTTGTCATACAGAAAATTACAAAATTCATATTTCACGCCACGATTTATGAAAATACAATTTTACAATGACTGATGTATTTTGTTATAATATCTCAGATGTTGTTTACTTTGAAAAATGCCACTCTCAGCACTTCTTGCGTTTTCGTGATATATTCGATGTGATGACGGTAGTGTTGAGACTGCCCATCTCACTTCACCCGTTTCACAGAACAGTGTGTACACTTGGTTCAGGTGATGGACTGAAATGAGGCTCATTCGAAAGCGCAGCGGACAGTTAAGAAAGTACACAGTATACCGATGGTCGTTGCTTGCCAAGAGGGTTTCCCCATCTCTCTGTAGCGTCTACGACTTCTCTAACGTATCCTGGTTTAGCCAGCTCATGTCTATACATCGTCAACATCACGACCACCATGACGTCATTCCCTCTCTCCTCCCGTTGTTACCTTGCAATCGCCAGCAACGACACCGTACTCTCTCGGCGTGGTTGCCTCTAGTGAGGACGTTTAGTCGACCACAGCGAGAAAGAGACTCGTTGAAGGACGAGGATGGAGAAATGAACGTGCACAACGAGTAGACCACGGTAGAAAAAGTGAAGACCACGTACGGTGTACCACCGTTGTATTCTTTATTCGTTGGTATCCGGGGCGCAGCTGCCACGACCGGCGCTGAGCCATAGCGCAAAGTTAGCTTGGCTTTCGCTATTTTTCCATGCCATTAACGACCGACTTGAACGACCTCTATCAATGGCTTTATGGCGGTTAGCTTTTATTCCCTCTTTCACAACGGTATCCTCTTATTTCTCGCCGCGCGAAACCCCGCGCGCGTCTTTCCATTACAACCACGTCCTGCCGACGTCGCGGTGTAGGTTCAATAGCAACTCCTCTCTCTTCCTCCCTTTTCGTGTTCTTCTTCTCGTCCCTCTGTCTAGATTGCACGTTTGTCTCCTATTGTTCGCCGCACCACGCAGAATACGCGTAACAATACTCGCGGGTCGGATCGGCGAATGAAAACGTTGATTTGATGAGATTCTACGCTAGATCTGAGAACGCGGCTAATGAAAATGTACTTGTGACAAAAGCAGAGAAGAGGAAGACGGGAGAAACTTTGGAAAATTACTACAAAAAGATTACATTCAGACCATTTAATCAACAGTTAAATATGATGAAAAGAATAATAAAGAAGAAACTATTCCATCTTTTTTTTATAAATACTTTTATGTTTTTATTCTATTGATTTTTATTCTATCTTTTTTTCTATCGATTAAATTATTATTATTTTTTTTGTAAATGGTTTATAATCTTTTTGATTGCATTATTGACTTTTGAACGCGAATATTCGTTAAAATTCAAGCAGCGTTTCATAAATCAACCAGTTGGTAAAGTGCTCTGCAAAATTACGAGAATACAAAGATTCATTCATATCTGAATATCCATCGAATATATCTGTGAATAATGCATGTTTATCGGAAATAAAGAAAGTCGGTTATCTTTTATGACGATGCACGAATCGTGCATTTAACAATAGCTATTAATAGCGATAAACCTCTAAGCTTTACGCAATAAGCCGGCGAATAAACATCTTGAAGATGTTAAGTGAGAATAAACTCTGTTACTACTTTACTTCAACTTTACTTCCATTTACTATAACTTCCTCCATTAACTCTCTCTCTCTCTCTCTCTCTCTCTCTCTCTCTCTCTTTCTCTCCTAATTTCCAGAAATCTCTCTCTCTCTCTCTCTCTCTCTCTCTCTCTCTCTCTCTCCTAGTTTCCAGAAAAACATTTTCTATTACAGGATATAACATACATATATATGTATATATAAACGAAATTACGAGATGTTTTTGAAAAGTTTCGGAAAGGTTGCGTGTAAGATGTAACAGACTTAACTCTCCGTCGGAAATTGGAAAATTTCGAACCAATTTTTTTGATACAAGCGAAATTTTTTTAAATAAAAGAAGATAGAGTCCTGTTCTCTTTTTTAAAATCATAATATTTTGTTTGATAATATTAATAAAAAAAATCACCCTAAATTTTTATACATTTTTCGAAAATCTAGAATAATAAAAAAAATTTTATTGGCTGAAAAAGACCTGGATTGTAGATGGAGAGTTAAGATTGCAGAAATGATGAAGTTTGTTGAAATCTCTCGTGGCAATAGTATTTAATGCAGAAGTTCTAATTTATGCGTCTAACATTTGCACATCATTGATTATACGAATGAAAACGGTGTATTCTGCATACCGCTTGTCTGCATCAGTGCAAAAACAAGCGTTACGAGGGGTGAATAACAGGGAGGCGTAGCGACGTGCAGCCTTTTAAGTACCACCCTTCTTCGGATTTACGGTCACGCGTGTTTCAACTATATGACAGCCCCGTATTATCCACGTGCGGTTCTTATAACGGGGGTAGGTAAATTGCGAAACTCATCGTGTTGCACGAATTGCGGAAATTATTTTCACAATAGCCCGCGAGGATAAAAACATTAATCTTATGTCATTAAGACTAATGTTTAATAAATAATATCGAAACCTTCTCTTGATGCAGATTGAATGTGTAAGGAGATCGGAAGGGACGGAAATTGCCACAAAACTCATTACAAATTACATTGTCGGAAAGTCGATCGTTACTAGCAGAAAAGGATGATATTAATGTAACTATCTACTTAGGAGCTTTTATGGATTTAGAGATGGTTGTAAGATCCAATGTTCAGAGAGAGAGAGAGAGAGAGAGAGAGAGAGAGAGAGAGAGAGAGAGAGAGAGAGAGAGAGAGAGAGAGAAGGAGGCAAGGAAGAGAATAATTGATCTTCTTTAAACATATTAAAAAACTTACGCCATTTAGTGGTGCAAGAGAATAAGAGACATGTTCGGATTCATTCATTTGGAACTAAAGTGGCGTTAAGCTTACCTATCATGTCCTTTATCAAGCGAAACGATCAATCTTGATTCACTTTGACGACCCATCACCTAGCTTTACGTAATAATCGCTGCTCATGCGCGCAGATCTTCCACCTGTAATATCGGCTTCATTAACGGCATGAACATATTGGACTGGTTGATTATATCCATTACATGTTGCGGAGGACTATTGCACACACCTCTCGGCAATATTCGCAAGATATCTATTGAATTCCCCCGGCTGTAATCCGAACCGCGCCCCCCGCCGTCTTATACGAGCTATAAAGCCGCGCGATTGTCGTAGTCCCTATATTTGCACGTCGTTGCGCGACGAAAGGAATGTACCACGTGCATTTTACTTTCACGGTAAAGGGACGATGGCATGGCGTAAGGACGAGCGTGTGGAAATGAGTTACCGAACAGTCATTTAACTATAGTTCTTCCATCCGATTTACGAGCGTATACGTTTCAGTCATGAAACTGCATGAGCCGCGAGCAGATCGAATCGAAAAGGAGAGAGACATGAGAGCGAAAGAGGAAGAGAGAAAAGAGAAAAGGATGAGGAACACGGAATGAGATGAAGGAGAGCATGGCCGACGGGGAATGAAGGAAAACCGCGAGGAATAGCTCGCGGCACGAATCATAACGATTATTCCCGCGGTGTAGTTTTTCAGGCCGTGGCGAAACGATCGTGTCGCGCCGCCGGCATGATCGCATTGCGGCCGGCCGACAAACCAACCGCAGCCGGCTGTATATGCGTATACGTATTGAAAGCCGCACCACTGCTCGAGAGAGGTGTAGTTTCGTACTTTTACTCTTCTCCCCTAACGGTACGAAACATGAGTATGAAACAACGAGACCGATAGCGAGCGCGGTAGCGAGAAATTGCACGCGCGTCCCGCTCGCTATTACACCGGCATCGCTCGGAGCGGCGTGCGATAAAATGCATATAATTTGTGGTTGAACGCGGCGGTGCTGAATTACCGGAAAGCATTCGGACGGGGCTGTATCGGTATCGATGACCGCGGGGAAAGCCACGGATCAGCCCTCGTTAATGTCGGCGCGCGAGTCGAGCACTGATTATGGGTTAACCGTGCAAAGTTCACTTTGATTCTCGAATTTCGCGTTACGAACATTTCCGTGGAATCTGTGAACGATCGAATTGAATGTGCGACAAAGGGTTCAGACATCGTTGAGTGATATTGTTGATCGATAATGGGAGATAAAAGTATTTGGAATCGAGACGTTGAATAAATCAGCGTTCGAATCAACTTCGAGACTGTTTATTAAAATTTAGCACTGACTCCAGGATAAGATTTAGATATGTAACAACAATCCTTTTTATTGTATTATACCTTTATTCGTAATTTGATTGATTACAATCAATCTTATACTTGATAATATTTAATTACATGTAATTATATTTAATAGGAATCTAGAATAGATGTGGATATTTAAGCACACTAAGATCCACTTTGAAAATAGGATTATTTCTCTTAATTTATATATTTTTGTTGGTCTAATTTCGGTCGGTCGAATTATAATTGTACATATTATTATAGTTGATTAAAAGTACTAAATTATCTTTATTAAAAGCACATCATCTTCTATATTCTTAGCGTGTAGCATACAGTTATACATATTTTACATGTCAAAGTGATGGATATTATTATAAATTATAATAATACTCATTATTATATACATATTATAGTGAAGGAAGAACTTTATTGGAGCCGATTTTATATCAATTATACTAGTTATGGCAGTTTTATTATTATAAATAACTCGACTGCGGGGTTAACCAGCTTGTGGCATAACAGAAATTCCATTCTGTATATATTCAGTGTTGCAGTTTCAACCTGTGCAATTGCGATTATAAATCTACAATGAGATAGCTCGCGGTTCGGAGTAACTCACAAAAACACAAAGTATCGCGCTAACATTAATTCGTAAAGATTCTCTGACATAATTACGGAACATTGCCGCGTTGAATTTTGCGAACGCTACTCGCTTCTTGTATTAATTCAAACAACGTAATCCCGAGAAGAGGAAGATTAATTAAAATGGAATTACCGTGTAGAAGATTAATTACGTTGCCTGTTACTATGCCTGCCGTAACGGGATAGTTCTAACACCTATTTTTAAAGTAACACGTTTCCAAGGTGTGCATTATCGTTTATCATGATAACATGCTTTACTTGCATCTATGCTTTCTATTTAAGCGTTTGCGAATGAGCAATCGCTAGTCGAACTAATCCGTCAAGCAGATTGGTCAATAGTATCGATAGATGAGCAGGTAAGCCACAGATGGCTCGATGATTTTGTGTCAATAGGAGAGAAACAGTCCGATAGCTTGGTTAACCGTAGGGACACCTACGTCATAGGCGACGAAATTCTACGGGTTTGCGCTTGCATTTCTCCTGAGCTACGACCACCGATGCAAACCTGTTCGGGAATACGTGAAAGCGATACTAACCACTGCATCCTCGCGAATCGTGGTTTACATAAATTATTCTGACCCCAGTGAAAGCGGCTACATATATCGAAAAAGGCTGCGCCAGCATTTCACTCTCGAACAAAACATGCGAAAACGTAGAATCTTTTTGAATTTTCCAGCCGAAGTTCTTTCTATAAAACACATCTAAAAGATTATACGACATTATAAATTGAATAAAATGCTAATAAGATGTATGTGTGTATAAACTAGGATTGAAATATCTACTTTTGTGTTATCTCTGTGTAACAAAGTCATTTATTCACATGTACATTTATTCAATATGTATCATCTGGTGTTGGTTCCTATTGGCTTTTTCAATTTATTATTTACTTCTATAAAGCTTAAATCCATTTACATTGTTTAAAAGATTGCAACAATTGATTGTTTTTATTTGTATTATATTTACGAAGAAGATAATCAATGCTATTTCATGTTTGGATGTTACAAGTGATATGCCCTATATGTGTCTGCTGCTTTAACTTCAAACTGTACAATAGCAGTGATTGATCCAGCTCCGTGCTACGGAACAACAGTGGCTTAACTAGCTTTGTACTATTAACTGACAATAGTTCCATGTCGAATAGGCAGAATGCGAATACGTGTCACACAAAATCTGAAAATACAGAACAAATGATTACCGTGTATAAATAATGTACGATGATTTTTCAAAAATCATATCGTGTATTTTCGCGAAGTAAATGTATTCTCAATAATATATCCTCATTTTGGATCTGTCTCACTGTTGTCACCTTTCAAAAGGTCAAAGTTTCTAATCCCATCTGGACCAAGTGAAACTCTATGCGTAATGTCGGCGCACGAGTATGGCAAAACTCGTTGCTTCCGATCGTACATTCCCTTTACAATTCCCTCCGCGGTGAAACCCCCTCCCAGCTTTTCCTATGAGTCGGGTTGTTGAGTTCCTCTTCGTTACTCTCTCTCGTATTCTCGCGAATTCCTGCGAGCGCCAACTCGGCGAACCGTTTCTGGATCCTAATCCTACCTGGTCGTTGAATCACACGACCGTCGGCTTACGACTTCATCCGTGGCGGGTAACTGGCTCTCCTATTCATCGTCTGATCACGAACCTAGCGCGTCAGGATGAAGGTTTGGGGGCTTATGGCACGGCGCGCAATAATGTGATGGCTAAAGGTGTAAACGCGAGGCAAAATATTGATAAAACGGATCACCCGGCTCATTCTTGGAACGAAATACTATAAGGCAATATGTGTAAATCAACATGTTCACTTCGCGTATGTTAGTCTGGTTCTTGTTCTCGTGAACAGCTCAAAGCTTTGAAAGTTTGAGGTAAAGAGTTGAATAAAAAGCTAGAGGTTAATGAAATAATGAACGCATTACTTGCTTTTATATAACACATGCGAATAGATAAAATATGATTCCTAAGAGAAGAAATGAATGAATATATCTTACATTTTTCTTTTTAGCAGAATAATGAAAATATGTGAAGGCTGAAAGATTGCATAAGACACAAGAAATTTATAATATTAGTCACAAAAGAAACGCATTTTTCCTAAAATATCTATAAATTTAACTAAGTAATTTTTATTTTGATGATTTAATAGGATTATTTTCAGATCTATATTTATCTAAATTTTTTAGAGAGCAAAATTTTTCTTTTTGTACATACATGAATGAAAACAATTTTTGAAGGAAATGTTATCAAATATAAATATTATTTCAGTATGATTGTGTGTAAATCCGAAAGTAATCGATGCACAGTTATATTTGAAATTTATTTATTATTATATTGGTAAATTGGCACTTCTCTTCTTAATATACTCATATAAGTGGTCCTGTTTTAATTTAAATATAGAAATATTTTCTTTTATTGAGTTTTTGTATAATGTAATATAATCTGTACATGTTTGTGTAATTTATTTCTGTGATTTTATTTTAAATACTTTGATTTCAAAATTATTATGCGTTATTTCTTAGTAGCAAGACATACAAAATTCGTTTAGTGAAGATTTATTTTCTACGATAAAAACGATACTAGCAAATATGAAAAGTCATGATCTTAATGCGATCGGTAGTTTGATTTGCATGCGACGACTATAATCATCTCTCGAGGAAAACATGACAAAAGTAACTTTCAAATGAAAGATGGAAAGGAACGATGCATCGTAGAACCGAAAGTATGTTTCTACGATACCCAATTGAGCGTGCAATAATAGCTTTATGGAAACTGCATAACCGTTTTACCTCCAATTTAAAAGCGTATGGATATCCGAGTCGACATCAATTCCTTATTATTGAGTTCAGATAGAAATACGTGACGTTTTGTGGAATTTTCAAGGCGCATTGACGAACTATTTTTCTTTTTGCTCTTCACTTCCTCGTTTCCAATCGCGCGTAATCCCAGATCGACGTCCTGCAAATCCAGTCATCGAGTATAATGTTGAGAACAGCTGCTAAATCATACAAATCTCTCCGTGCGATCGATACCGAGAACGTATCGAGATAATTCTACTTCAAGCAGAGAACCCAGGATTACATTCTTGGTGGCCCATAAATCATATTATCGCCGTTTTATATCACGCAATATCGGCCGATGATTATCTTTCGTATGAAGTAGGGAAACGATGTGAAATCCTGTCGTTTGCTCTAATAGCTTCTCGCGTCGCCGTCGCGTTGACGAACCAATTTCTCCCTTCTCTCTAATCCAACTTTCCGTTCTCCGACGATCGAGAGGCATGCTCGTCTCAATGATCACGAGGATATCTCCCGAGGGCGCGCGTATATGCGGCGCAGCACATCGCGAATGCGGTAACAGATGTAGTAATTCAGTCGGCTTATACCGTCGTCGCCGTCGCCGTTGCCGTCGCCGTTGCTGTCGCCGTCGCCGTCGCCGTCGCAGTCGCATGCCACGACTCGTTAAAGGGGAACTCGCGTAAACGAGCGCGCCGTCGCAACTTGCTTTCATCCAGCTCGTTTCTTCCTGCGTTCGCCCTTTTTGGTGTTGCTCATTCTGGCTTCGTCTAAGCCGTGATCTTGCATTATCTGAACAAGTAATACCGTTTGATTTATTTGATTTTTTTTACGCCAGTGTTGGACAGCGACATTTTTAGACGGCTTCTATCAGGGGTGAGTTGCTCGCACGTCTTTTCCTTTGCCCTCTCCGTTTTCGCTTCCTCTCGTGTCATCTCGTTCTTTCTTTTTTTTTTTCATCGCCAGCCCGTCGCCCGTGCCCGGCAATATTTCACAATTACGCGGCTTTATGGGCCACCATAAAGATACGCGGTGCGTGTCGGTCGCATGATGGCCGACCCGCGTGAATTTTTATTACGGTTGCGAGCGGTTGATTCGAACGCGCACGACGCGCGAGACTTATCCCTCGACGAGGATCGACCTCGTCGAGGGCCGCGTTTTCTTCAGGATGGCGACGAAAAGAGCGGAGCGTCGACCGCGCGATATGCCGTGTCGCTGGGCTACACGTCTCCCCCGACATGAGAAATTTAGATTACCAGGCCGGCCCACTCCATTACCTTCATTCAGAGACGGCCACAAGCTTAACGAACTGCCACTACACCCGTAGACCTACCGGGCTACCGGCCAGAAGGGACTACTCTCCCTTTTGCCATCAAAGGACCATGTACTACCGCGCTGCCACGTTTCCATCGAAAAATTTGGAATGGGGTGTAGTGTACTCCGCCGAGAGTAAATTTACGTCGTATATCGCTACGCTGCCTTCGCGTTATAATTTAGCACCGTGTACAGAGTGTATGAATTAAATGCTCTTTCAGTTTAATTAAATCCGTTTTTGGATTGTTGATTATTACAGTAGTTTCATGTAATTAGACTTGTCATCACCACAATGTTTTATGTAATGCAATTATCGCTTTTCAAAATTTTACACGCGAGTTGCTATTGTTTTTATATGACTGATATCGTATATATTTGATGTGGTTAAGAATTTGTACACCATTTCATTTTATTTTTTTTAATATCACGCAATTACTTGGATTTATTCTCGCTGGCAATAGCGGCAGGTGAATGTAATTGTACGATATTACGTGACTATCTTATCAATCAACCTAGTTGACGTTTGCAATGCTGTAGTCGATCTTACTCTCTGATTATAATGGGAATCCGATATATTACGTGCATGGTCGTTAACATTGATCCTTTAGCAGATGATATTAGCAAGCAATCGACAGCAGACAATAGTTTCATATGCGATGTATCGTCGCTTGTACAACGTTATGCATGCTAATTATCTCAAGCCAAACATGCATCGTTAGTTAAGCAACAGCTAGGCTCGTGTTTTAAATTCAAAAGAAAAGGAATTTTTGTTGAAATATTTACAAATGAAACTAATAAAAGATTTTTGACAAGTGAAAATTTGTAAAAATTTCTACTTTTGTTCTCACGAAATTTTTAGGAATTGTACAAATAATTTTTGCTGATTTTTAAAGATGACTTTTTATATTTTGTTATTACACAAATATAAATGTCTCGTTAAATATTATTGCAACTTGTAAAATTTTTGTTACAATTGTAATACTTTAATAATATTAAAATATTAGTAATATTAAAATATGTTTATATTTTATATAATATTTATCTATAAGTGAATTGAAGATATCAAATAATTAAGGAAATCAAGTATAATCAAAATGATATTTAATTATACGTGCAAACCTAATAAAATCTAAGTAAAATCCTGTTACCGTTTTTATAAAAAATAAATTCTTATGCGTGTATGAATTCTTTATGAAGTCGATCCAAATATAGTCGACAAAATATCCGATTTGTTTGTATCAACTCTACTCATATATCTATATCAAAGCATCCGGGTCCCAGTTATTCAGATAAAGGTTAAACAACGATGTATTTAAAAGATGATCCTTTTATGAGATAATAAGCGATCTAGACACTGCGTAGCTTACACAAGGAATTCGAAACAGGTGCGTGTTTCAACAATACCACGGTATCGTATTTCCTGATCATTATTGCACGCCTCGCCTCTCTCATGTTCATCGCTTAAATATTATCTTGCAATAGCGGCTGTCATAGAGAACGCGCAACGGTATTCGCGCCTAGAATTGCAGCACACTTACAGTTTTGTATTTATAAAGCCATACCTGTTAAAAATGCACCGGCATGTAAAAAGAGCCATAGAGCGCGGCAAGGCTGCTAATAAAATATGAGAAACGCTTCCAACAATTCTGTTTGGTTACTGTCGATTCTACTCGCTTCCAAGTCGGACATATATTTCAATCACTCGAAAAAGATATTGCGTCTTTGTTTCTTTCTTATCTCATGCCACGCGTTTCATTAATCTTTATCAGATACATTTCAAGATACATTTCAAGGTATATTTCAAGGGACATTTCTGTCTTTATTTTTATACAATGACTGTCGTGTTTATAACTAAGAATATAGCTCGACATTTGAAATCAAGCAAATTATGATGCTTTATTGCTATGATACTGTTTATTGCTTGATTTCAAATGTCGAGTTATACTTTTATTCAATCTTTATTTAAATTATGCTAATATAATACTGCAGAAAAAGAACAATTTGTAGACAATTGTTGAGTTTATTTAGCGATTTGATTCAACTATTATCAGATATTGTTGAAAAAAAAACGAAAAAAAAATTCGAAAAAAAAAAACGATATCCTCTATTACACATTTGGGAAAAGTAATAATAGCAAGAGCATGTTGCTCGCATAGCCATCTCGTATCATTATCGGTTTAAGATTTTTTAGTTTATCGCGCTAATTACTGATTTGAAAACACAGCTTCTTTTTAGTAATGCCTGCATTAATGTACGCGAGCACGACGCCGTCGCTTTCAGGATTAATTGAGTTTACGGTTAATTTTCAACGAACCTTCCACTTTAATCCCCGCGTGTTCTCTTTATAGCACCGGCTATGCACATGGGTGTACACCTATATACCTGCTAAGCTCGCACTCGGTGCTGCACCCCTTTATCGTACTCCTCCCCCGTCTTTCACCTGTCAGGACATCCACCCGTGGCATTTGCGTAATGTGATACGCGCGTTGCTGCATTATGCTTTAATTGCGTCATTATAAAACGAAAATTTCCTCATGCCCTCGCTGAGCCGGCGCCATTGTAGGCAAATATACGCAGGCAATTTAATTCGCGAGCGCCAGCGTGTTACTTTGATGGAATTATCTCTGTCGGAATATTTGTCTGGTGTCCACATATATTTCGCGGATCATAACACAACCCTATGACCTTTAAAATAGTGAAGTGACACTTCAGTAAAAGACTAAAGTGATTTTTAAACGTATAAGAAACATTGTTTTGTTGTTTTAAAAAATTATTATTTTTTATTGCATGGTATTTTATACTTTGAAAAATATATTATCTATTCTCTTAAATGTATATTTTAACGCACACTCTATTAATTTCCATTTATCTACTAGATCTATATAATGTACATTAATATGAACTGTACTACTGCGGTGTGTATCGACTAAAGTTTGTAATCAATGCAGTAGTAAAGTCAATTCGTATTAAACAGCGCTTTAGATCAGAAAATAGCCGCAAATTCTGCACTATAATATGCACTGCTCTCATAATACGCGGGATTATATGAACTCGAAGCAACCCCTCATTTGCCGATGGTATTTCCCACGCACGAAACTCATTGTCGTAATATCAATAATGTATAACAACGCATTATCAGGATTATTCGTATTCACGGCTTAATTTATTACACTATTGCACAAGGATAAGGATACTACCACTAACAAATAACAGTCCGGGCCTCATTAATAATAATAGATCCGCATAACAGTTTTATCAATTTTATAAAAGACAAATGGAATAAAAAACTTTTATTTTTGAAATTTAAATATTGATAAAGGAAAACCTTTAATTATTGATAACATTTTTATATTAATCCTTCACTGGCAATGTTAGACTTCAAAGACACACTGACACAAATTTCTGATCGAAGATGGACGAATCAGAAGATTCTGATCATATCAATCAAAATTCCAGTCATCATAATTGGATTTCTGACTATCTCGGATAGAATTCTGATATGACCAAAATCTTTTTTGTCCATTTTCAATCAGAAATTTTTTTGAGTACATAGTCGATTTTTTAATTGTAAATTTTAGTAGGTTAAATCTGTAAAAAAAAATAAGTGAAATACAATTCAACTTCTATAGAGTAAAAACTCGTTAAAGCTTTCACGAGAAAGAATTTTTTTTAAATTTTCATACGATCCGGAATAATATAAAAATTTGAATTGAAGTTTGAAGATCCAAATTGTGAAGATCCAGGATGAAGGATAAAATTTCATATTGCCAACGAGAATTTACTCACATTAAAACTTCTCAAAAAATTTGTTTATGTAAAAAAGTTTTTGCAATTAAAAAATGGTTTCAAATCTATCTGTACAGAGAGATTTTTTTCCTAGGTCACTTTTTGAGATTATTGAAATTGTTGAAAAAGTGCAGAGCCGTTACTCTACACCACGTTCTTGAAATAGTTTTAGCAATACCGAAAAGTATGATTTTGCTCTTGGGCCGGGATGTACTTGCTCTAGGTTATACCGTCTGCATTGCGCCCGCTTCCGTCTTTATCAGAAATTCCAGTTAGAAATTTTCCCGAATTCCTCTACTTATCGTCGAGCTTATCGTCAGGTTGGTATTTCCGTGTTCCTTCCGCTTTGTCGTCCCGTGAAATCAACTAACGAGACAGTAGAACGAGATTTGAAAACAAAAAGAGGAGGGGAAAGAAGACCGTGTAATTGAATTTCCACAATCTCTAAATGATACAACTGGGCACGTATGTTCGTCGCTTGACTTTTAAGCAACGGTGAGGCGCGGAAGGCGCCGCGATACGAAATCAATTCGGGTCATCTGCGTCGCGCCACCGTCGGCTTTATTTCTCCAAACTCCGCGTCTATCTCGCGCGCGAGATCGCCGGTAGCAAACCTGCAGAGGAGAATATTTATTGCGCTGTCTTATCGTCGCATGGGAAAAGCGAGCAGCGAGAGAGAATTCTTCATTGCGCCGGACGTTCTCTCCCCAATGGAATTTCTCTTTTTTCGACTTTCTTGAGCATTCCCTGTCACTCTCTTTTCTCTCTTTGTTCTCCTCTTTCTACTTATTGTATTTCTCGCAAACCGATTTGCATTCTTCTGCTATCCCGTAGAACGACTTGGATACTCGTTATATAACTCGGTAATGACGCCAAAATCAAAAGATTGCGAGCCGAAAACACACAATCTATTGAACTTTCTGATGATCGAACTGTGACACATCGAACAAACAAAAAGATCATGGGTGACTTTTGCAGAAACGGCGCGAAGATGAAGTTTGCGAAGGTGAAGCTAATGCATCAAATTAAAAAGTAAATCCCAAGTGGTATTATCTTTATTATTTAATTCTAGTGACATATATCATTCGTATAAAAGATATTTATCGGATTACGTATTAAAAATACGCTTTTATATTTTTTTTACGTTCAGTGTAATTTTTATAATTAGAGAAACAATTATTTTTATTTAAATTTGGTTTTTATTTAATATTTAGAAAATCATTTTATAAAGTTACACATTTCACTTTATTTATATAACATCTGTTCACATATTTTATTCTATTGCAAGGTATACATTCGCGGCGGACTCCTTCATACATAGGAACCATACTTGCTGCATATGCTATAAAAGAAGAGTTAAATATAAACTAATCATGTACTAAATCTTAATAAATTTGCATTGATTACATTTTTTAAAATTATATTAATACACATTATAATAACAACCTAATGATTTTACAGATTTTACATTTGCCGGCGTTTATCAAATATACGTAGCATCTTTATCCCATCCCATAGATTGCAATAGGAAAAAATAGGACATTGCATTCATGAACTATTAATAATGAAATAATTAGAATTAACAAGTATGCAGTTGTAAATATTATTAGCTAATGTAGAGATTTTTATAAATTTTACAAAATATTCGAAAAAATCAACTCATGGATAAAATAATCTTCTATTTGACATAATTGGAACTTAAAATCTTGTAATTTTTTTTTTCGTTTTGGATAAATTCTATAATACATAGATTTTATTTTAAAATAATTATAATATCTTTGCTCGATAGAATATCATTTAAAAATTCTTTACAGAATTAATTTAGGGAGGATCATTTCATATATACAGGAATGTTCAAATATTTTGATGCCTATCATATTTATATTAGTAGCGTCTCAGATCGATTGTGACTAATGTTCAAATGTTTCGGCGCACAGTCACATTTGAGATAATTAAATTTAAGAATATATTGTATTCATCTAATTTTGACCGATTATTGGCGTTGTCTCTTATATTTATGTATATCATTTAAATTTTTTGGAATTTGTATTTTTTTAAGTTTTGAATCTTTTATTTTCGCAAAAATAAGTGTAAAATAAGTATAAATGTTACTTAAAATAATGATAGTTGACTAAAACTAAAGAAAAATAAGCTCATAAGAGAATATCGCGAAGTATCAAATTCTGATTTTAATGAAATTTTGTGTACAATAGGTCACGCAAATAGATGAATTTAGAAAATATAATTTATTGCCAAAAATGATTTTAAGAATGTAATCATTCCTCAATTGTATAAAGCGGTTTCAATGTATAAAACTTTTTTCATTATATTTTGTCGTTATTATTATAATATCTCATATAAAATTATTTAA
>NW_017259192.1:2971484-2975793 GCF_001594045.1 Atta colombica | reverse complement strand
TAGACCGAATACTCATTTTAATAAAAAATTACTTTTTTGGAATATCAGAATGAGACTATAGTATATTTTTGGATGAAAACAAAACTGATTTCTATTCTATTCTAAATTGTTCCATCAAATTATAATTTTAAGATATTTGTTTCAATTGAAATTATAAAAAATTCTTACAATTATTCCAAATTGTATTTATTGGAATTAATTCCAATACAATTAATTATATTCTATCCTGTTTTGCGAACAGGTTAGACACTTTATTTGACGATTTCTTAAAATTAGAAAAAGTTGAACAATAAATGAATTGAATCGACTTAGATTTATCATTGCACCTCATTTGCTGTGCCATTTATTATTTTTACTGCGCTAGCTTGGACTTTATTAAATCTATCGTTTTGCCTGATATTATCACGGAGAAGTTTTGCTCTCAATAGATTCTTACTTTGTATAAGCGTAACTTTTAAATGCATCAAAAAATGTGGCAAAAAATAATTGGGATATTGATCATGTTTCAATCAAATAGTTAACCTGCTCGAATGAATGTAATTAATTGGATGTATTAGATTAGAAGTAAGAAATAATCACGTTCAATCGGTAAACAGACTTTGTCGTCTTGAACACACTCATTATGTACTATTATAATACTTACATTGTGTTACTGTTAGAGGAAGTCTACATTGTACGAAATATTAATGACACTGAAGAAGGTCCAATGTTTCGTAAGCGAAAGTAGACAACCGTTAAGCTTTTAAACTTATACTGGATACATTACTGAAAATACATCTAATTTGCATATTGATTCTGAACGAGTTGAAAATCCTTAATACGTTGTATTAATCTAGATAGTGACTTATGACGTTCGAGATACGTTCACCTTATATTTATATTGACTTTTTTATAGAACCATCAAATGGCATAGTTAATTCCTTTGTACTGTACACTCATAGACTATTTGAACTAACTCTGATTAATTATAATACAATTTCTCTAACAAGTTATATATAGTAATAATAATAATAATAATATGTGAAAATAGTTTTTTACAACTTTAACTATAAATTTCTCAAAATTATGATTTAGAACAAGATTAATCATTTTCTGTAGTTTTTGAACGCTAAATACAAATCTGATTATCAAAAATCATTAGAGTTCGAAACTACAGAAAATGACTAATCTAGTTCTGACTTTTTTTTATTGAACAATATTGTATTTTAAATATTTACATTGGTAAACATAATTACATCGACGGGAGAAAAAATTGCGTTTACAATCATTGGTTTTTGCATCATCAGAATAATTTGTTCTTACGACGATCGAGATTAGAGTCATTTATTAAAATATATTTCTTTACGAAAATCTTCGCTCTAAATGTATTCAAACAGGTCAATTTTAAATTACAATAATTGTTTTACTAGATTATAAAAACTTATCGCATTTGTGAAAAGAGCCATACCATGCATGGTAATATATGTACATAAAAACACATGTGAAGTAAAATTTATTTTTTAAATTAAACAAAAAATATAATTTCGCAACCTGTTTGATTCATTGAAGTTTAATACGAGAATATATTATGTATTGTATATTATATTATATTAATTATACATGTATATATTAATATATTTATAAATTAATGTATTAATGTTTTATTATATACATGTAAAATATTTTTCTGACTATATCCTCCTATATAATAAAATGCTATTTCTTTCTTGATCTTCGTATCTTGAGAGTGGCGTTAAATCCTGATATTGCAATGCCAATGTCATTATCATGATCTTTAAGTTATGTCTGAAGATATAACTCATGTGTAAGCTTAGCATTGTGTGAATAATTATCAACAAGAACACACACATTGATCAATAATTAATAATTGATTTGCCGAATTTTGTTAGCATGTACCAATAACCAGTGATGAATATATTTCGAAGGAAATGTTGATACATGCGATACGCTTTCAATCGTTTTTCAATTATCTTAATATCCATATCATGTATACATGCAATTCAAAGAGTTGACTTCTATATTGACAAAATTCAATTTTTTTAATATCAGTAAAATTTAAATTTAAAGTTTGACTGAAAGAAAGGAAAAAATTTGAATTTTTTTAATGACAACTAATATCTTTGATTTTTATTTTTTCATTATTATAGTTTTTTAAAAATATTGATTTTTTTCGGTTTATCTTTAACAACAACGACAATAATAATGATTACAATTAAATCTAATAATCTAATATTCGAAATCTAATAATCTAATATTCTAATATTAAATCTAATATTCGAAGTATAATTGATGATATCAATGTTCAATAATTATCATTCTGAATCTTATAAAACTGAGAAGAATGCAATTTTATTTTTAAATATTTCTGAGTGAGTTTACGTATCTGATTGCGCACTGCAATCTTCTTGAAATGCCTTGAAACGCTATCATGAATGGAATCAAAATAGTAATATTATTAGAGTTTTAGGTTCAAATTCTGACTGAGACAATATTTTTATCATCAAATTATTTACAGATTTTAAGATTCTCATTAACATCTTTATTAATATTTTAAAGTTCTTATTGATATTGAAAAAATTATTATATTGCTTACCAAGTTAATAAAGTGATATTACTATTCTGATATTCTATTCTGTTTATGATAGTGTTTCAAGATATGCTGTGGGAAAAATCAGTAATTTATGATATAATACTATTTTGTATTTGATGTCAACGCGATTTACCTCTTCATTTTCCAGAGAATTATCGTAAAATTTTGTAATCGTACCTTAATACTATTATGCACATAATTACAAGATTAAATGTGTAAAGAAAACTATCTCTGTCGTCATGCAAATGAAGCCTCGCTATGATAGCCTTTCGATATTCTTATTCAATATAGATAGATGTTTCCTTTCATTGATTTCTTCATCAAAATTACAACTGAAAATAAAGAACAGCATAAAGAATCGATTTTTAACTATACATTTAGAATTAGGGATTGTATAAAACTTATCTGAAACGATGCTGAGGAGCAAATTTTATTTTATACACTTATATATACACGAAATATCAATTAAATACATATGTATAGCCGTCACAGAAAAGTTGCAACCTTTTTTTCGCAATTGATTTCGGGAAAGCAGCTTGCTCGCCGAATGATTAGTTTTTACTTATGGATCGAATTATTTACGTTATTAACTGTTTCACAATCCAAGCTGAATTTTGAAATTTATCGAAAAGAAGTATTGCCACTTTTCTATGATCCGTCTGTCCATACAATTTCCATTCAATCCATACAATTGTCATAGAACATTTTCCAGTAAGGACTATAATACAACCACTAAGCACTGTAATACAATCATTCATTTTATCCTCAACATTCTTAGTGAATAACAAAGACATTGTTCATTACTATTGTGTTACATTGTGCCCTTGTTAGGGCAACACACACAACATTACTCATCTCTGCAAAGTACCAGGGCAGTAGTGCGAGACGAAGCCATGCGAGAGTTGAGTAGAGGAGCTGCGCAGCGTACTATGTGTCTTGTACGTGTGTACTTTCTCTGACTTTTTTTGCGCAGCAAAATGCTATTATTGGTTAAAAATTTTTTATGAAGTCACTCTTTCAGTTAGTTCTCGAAAATTTAAATTACATAACATTTTGCTGTATATTGCGCATAAAAAGTCAGTTTAAAGCGTATAAACATCTAAACCGAATGAAGCTTAATCGTTATGCGACCATTAATTAGACGCGGAAAAACGCATATGCGCCATCTGATTGCTTTTTCATTTTTGCCCATTAATACAGCACGAATGTCGTTAGTGCCTCTTGCGTCAAAAATTGCAACATTGTATCACGTAGTACGACGAAAACAATGACGTATTTTTAATGAAAACAGCAACACTTAACAGTTTGAACTTTATCGTCGCAATATCTCCTCTCCAAGGGCAAGTAAAAAAAAATAAGAACACTTAAATATTGGGGATATACTCTCAGACACAGATATAAACGATTAGAGTCTTTATTTCACAAAGAGTACTCGGATCAATTCATCGGCAAAACTCTATTGTCGTACCGCTCAATCGAATTCTCTCGAAAGAGACTTCACGTTCATCAACGATTACGTTTATCAAAATCTCGCGCTTTGTCCGGAAATGAAATAATAATACATGCGGTATTAACGGTTCAATCGTAATTCGAATGAGTGGATAACTAATTACATAAGAGTAGTAATTATTATTAAGAGTAGTAAAAGTAATTATTATCTTTATTATTTACTTAACTCTAGTGGTATTATCATTCATATAAACGATTTCCATTAGATTA
>NW_017259192.1:2965723-2971384 GCF_001594045.1 Atta colombica | reverse complement strand
TATATATCTATATATATATAATTAGGGAAACATTTGTTTTTATTTATATTTGACTTTTATTTAACACTTAAAAAATTATTTTATCAAGTTACATATTTTATTTTATTTTCTAACATTATCTATTCATATTTCATTCTTTCTACGCAAAGTGAACATTCGCGGCGGACTACTTACAGAGAAATCATCTCGCATCCAGATGTGCTGTAAAGAAAGTATTAAAGATTAACTATTAAATTGTGTAATAACAAAAATAAGTCTTAATAGATTACGTATTTCTTTAAATATTGAACGATTGAACGTATTTCTTTAAATTATGTTATTAATAATACAATGATAATAACATAAGAATTTTACAAATTTGGGATTTATAAAACGTACATAGTGTCCATTTCTACATTTTTATCCATCTTATCTCTGTCCTTATTCCATAGATTGCAACAGGAAAAAATAGGACATTGTAGTATTCACGAACTATTAATGCAAGCGAAATAATTAGAATTAGATTAATAAGCAAGAAATATGTAAATATTATTAGCCACAAAGAAATTTTTCTAAATCTTGCAAAAAAAAAAATTAAATTGATAAAAATTCAACGAAATCAATTTTACAGATAAAGAGAATTTGTAATAAAACAAAATAATGAGTATTTTAAAATATCATCATGTCATCATTTTGTTCTATCTAAATTCTCTTTACTTATAATATAAATGGCATGAAAGAAACTTCAACGTGCCATTTCTCGCTTTTAATATTACGATCCAATATGACCGTGACGATTAGTTAGGAGTCTTATTAAAAAGTTAACAATTTTATAAGGTTTTGGCTTGATAAAAAGAATCAACCATCGAATATTATTATAATTGAACATCAATCTCAAAAAAATTTAAGTTCAATAGAATAGTCGAAAAGTTCAAGTTATTGTTAGAAATTATCGAAAAAAAATTTAAGTTATACATAAAGATTTTTAAGATATACGAAGCACGTCATACATTGTAATTATAATAATAAAACATGTGAAAATAGTTCTTTTTTCAATTTTAACTGAAAATTTCTCAAAATTGTGACGTAATAGAACAATTTGAAAATGAGATTTATTTATTATTCATTGTCCAAAAATTACAGGAAGTAAATAATCTTCTTTCTGATGTTTTTTTTTTATTGAACTGTATTGTAATAAATACTTACACTGGTAAACATGGTTACATTGACGGGAGAAAAAACTGCATTTATAGTCATTGGCTTTTGCATCATCATCAGAATAACATTCGTTCTTACGTGACAATCGAGATTAGAATTGGGCCATTTGCTAAAGTATATTCCTTTACGAAATTCCTCACCCTAAATACATGTATTTAGAATGATCAATTTTGAATTATATTTATTGTTTTACTCCGTTTTACTACTACTTTAATCTATAATCAAATTTAATCTAGTGTGTGTCGCACTCTTCTTCTAAATATATCATTATTTGACTAAAACGATTATTAAATTTAATATTACATTACATTAATTTGATATTGTACAGTGTCAAATATAACTATTGTTTTAATATAATATAACAATATCATTGAGTAGGTGCAGTGGCGTCTCACATTAGCTTAAATAACTACAGATTTAATAGTATATATTATGAAAACTTACCGCATTTGTGAGATAAGTGCCATACCATGTGTATATAAATGTTTGAAGCAATTTTACTCCACCATATGTCACAGATAATAAAACGTTTTCAAAATTAAGGATCGATAACTATTGCAAATATTTAACGATTAATAGTATGTCAGTGACTATTTGTGTAATGCAATACCATTTACGCAGTGAAAAATTTTCAAGCAGTGCGCAGCCTTTGATTCTGTATTTTGTGACAGATTTCGACTGCACACAGTGGATTAGATAACAAAATTAAATCTCAATATTCTACATTAATGTATTTACATACTGATGTGAAATCGTATATCAAAAAGCAAAGGAGCACGGCATTGCTGACAATATGCCAAAAGATGATTGGTCCGTAAACCTGCTCCAGTGTGTTACAACATTGCAGTAGCTTCTGATGTTTGACTGCGTACGTTCTCAAGAGATCCGAAAACTTCTCAGTGGACAGAGGATTCGTGAGAGCGAACATCATGGCGCGTATTGTTGAACTGATTTGATAAACATAGAAGCCAAAAGCGCCGTCGATACCGCACGCCATCATGCAACTGAGAGTTATTAGACCTGTTTCGTAGAACATATGTATATGATATAAAAAATTGTCAGGAACAGTCCAGAACCATCCGAATCCCCTGCTGAGTGGTAAAGTATAGTTCGTGGGTAAGTGAAAGTAAAGAAGATTTTGAATTAAATAAATATACGAAGACTTAGAATATGCGACTATGATTCCTATTAAAAAGATGAAATATATGTATGTCAGAGTAGATATTGCGCGCAGGGACGAAAATATTATTGTCTGCACTTTTTCGTTCTGCAGCTCCTTCTCGAAAAGATCATTTAATGTCCGATGATAATTTATCAGAGAGTCGCGATTTATTTTAAAACTTAGCACCTTAAATAAAACAAGAGTATTTCTTATTGGAAAAATAGAAATTAGTTAGACACGTAATATATTTAATATTCAAATTTTTCAAAATTTCTTCCTATCTTCAAAAAACGCAACACGGAATAATATTTCGAAACGATGTTTAAAAAGGTTAATCGATTAGCTGAATACGCTTATTCCTTTTTTACAAATGCTTTCTGTTGTATATTTTCCTTTTGTTCGATCTAAATCGAATTTATTCTTTAATAAATGTTAATATATGTACATAAAAAGCAGAATTTATTTTTAAAATTAATTGAAAAATAGAATTTTGTAATCTGTTAGATTGAATTAATCATATTAATCATATTACGTGTGCATATTAATGTTCTTATAAATTAATTTATACTTTATCACATGTAAAATATTTTTCTTATTATGTTTTTTTATGTAATAAAATGCTATTTCTTTCTAGATAGTACCTTAATAATGGCGCCACATCCTGATAAGACTATTCCACCGAATTTCACCATGATCTTCATGTTATGTCTGACGATATAGCTTATATGCAAGCTTAGCATTGTGTAAATAATTATTGATAAGAACACACAAATTGACCAATAATACATTAATTTCCCGGATTTTGTGGGCATGTACCAACAGCCATTGATGATAAGCAAAGTTCGAAAGAAACGTTTATACGTGCGATACGTTTTTAACCGTTTATCAATCATCTTAATACCTGCATCAGGTATACATATAACTCAAAGGGATGCGCTCTAAATTGACAAAATCTAATATTTTTTAAATAGCAATGAAATTCAAGATTAAATTGAAACAGAAAAAAATTTGAATTTTTAATAAAAAGAAATATCTGTGATTTTTATTTTTTGAATATGATACTGATTATTAATTTTTGTTATTAATACTGATTTTTCCTGTGACTTTAACAATAATTGCATTAATAATAATTACATTTAAGTCTCTTTAATCATATTCGTAGTATAATTAGACATATCCAATAATGTTGAATAAATTCCGAACATGCGTGTTTATAAAAACTGAGATGAATGCATTCTTTATACTTATAATTAATGATAAATCACATTATAACATTATAATTTTATGACCTTTATTGTTACAGAAATTTAGAATAATTTATTTTAAACGTTTAAAAAAATGATAATTTAAAAACTCTTATTTTGTATAACATTTAAATAAACACGTATGTTGTGTTGACTGTTGCATAATGTCTGCGATGTTCAAGAAAAAATTTTCATGTTAGAAGACTTTCAATGTTTCTGGAAATATCTGTCAGTGTTTATGATAGGTAGAATACGACGATTTTACTACTAATCATGCGAAGTCGAAGGAAGAGACTTTACCTTCTACCTTACGAAGTTAAATTCAAACTGTTGAAGGATTGTAACTTTATCATTGCTTTCATTTGTTTCTTTTCATTGATTCTTATTCGCATTGTAGGTCTGTTGAGAATTTAAAAATTAATGGCTAATTTTGTGGTCAATTTAATATATCATTCGATGGAATTGTTTAAAATGGAATATAATTTAGGTTTCTTAGGACTATAGACGAATTATAAACATAGGAAAATTACACTTCAAAGAGAATGAAAAGATGGATTCGCTAGACTGTATGGGTTTCACTGGAAAATGCATCAAGATTAGGATTATTTTTTCTTATTTAACTTATTAGGGATAGATTGACAATTCTCTTTTCTTCTATAAGTTTCTTATATAAAGAAGCTATTTTATTGATCATAATGCTGTTAGTATACCATTGACTATACGTAACATAAGAATATTAATACTTGTATACTTAGGACTCTGGTAGAGTGAAGATGTAAATAGAAGTCTGAATAAAAGAGGTTCCGTTCAGTTACCTATAGTTATAGTTTATCTTTATAGTTTATCTTTCTGATATGTATACATTATTGATATATATTTTTTCATACGTTTTGTTGAATTAAGTGCAGCTTAATAATCTTATTAACATATTAGGTGTGGGAAAAAGTTCGTGGCGTTTTTTTAATGCTATCTAACAGGAAAAACGTCACGAACTTTTTCCCACATCTAATATATATGTATGCACACGCTATATTGATCGATAATCACAATTTTTTATAAATTTATTTTTTTTATAACAAAGAGATTACCGATTATCTTTATGTTTGAGACAAAGTAATTTATATTGTCGGTCGAAACATTGTTATTGTATCATTAGCAACATGTATATTGATACTTACATAACTTGATGATATGAGCATATATCTTTATAAAAAAGGGTTCTATTCAATCATCTGCTTGACTTCTTTCATTAATATATTTACGATATTGACTTATTTTCTCTTTATATTATTATTAGTATATATTAGTATTAAGTGTACAACTTTGCTTCCGCCGTTTTTTTCCGAAATTCGAGGGTTTATTGTAAAAAACTGATTATACATTTATGATTTAAAGTATTGTCCATCGCTGGCCACTATTTTCTCCCATCTTTCGGGTAGCGTACAAATCCCGCGTCGAAAAATCTGGTCATCTTTTGAGGCTATCCACGAATCGATCTAATTTTTTATTTCTTCATAAGACCGGAAGTGCTGGTCAGCCAGGCCGTGTGCCATTGATCGAAACAAGTGATAGTCAGAGGGAGCAACGTCTGGAGAATACGGCGGTGGGGTAGGACTTCCCATTTCAACGTTTCCAAGTATGTCTTGACTACTTTCGCAACATGGGGTCGAGCATTGTCATGCTGCAAAATCACTTTATCGTGTCTCTCGTTGTATTGCGGCCGTTTGTCTTTCAATGCTCGGCTCAAACACATCAATTGCGTTCGATACCGATCGCCTGTGATTGTTTCAGTCGATTTTAATAGTTCATAATACACTACGCCGAGCTGGTCCCACCAAATACAGAGCATGATCTTGGACATCAAAATTACCGTTCTTGAAGCGTTGAAACCACTCACGACACGTTCTTTCACTAATAGCGGCCTCACCATAAGATAATCTGAGAGCATTCGATGAACCTCAGCCACAGATTTCTTCATATTGAAGCAAAAAATTAAAACCTCCCGCAAATGACGAGAATTTGGCTCGTAAACTGACATTTTCAATCGAGAATAACTTT
>NW_017259192.1:2962799-2965703 GCF_001594045.1 Atta colombica | reverse complement strand
ATATTATATATATATATATATATAAAATAATGCATTTATATAAATATTAATATAATAAACGCAATAATTAGGAAAGTTGCAACACCATCTTATTTAAATATAGATTAAACATTAAGAGTATAATAGTAAACAGTATAATTTGTACCATTGAAAATAAATCTGATTAAATATAAAAATTCTTATATTTGATCAAAGCAGGATTTTAGTACTTAAATATTTCTATGCAGATTCATATACATATCTGATTTTACATACTGAAATCTTTTTCGATGTTGAAATGCCATCATGAGCAGAATCAGAGTAGTATCACTTTATTTAATTAACAAGTAGATATTTAATGTTTTATAGTATATTATTGAAAAATCAGCTTACGATATAATATTTCATATTTTGTTCGGATATCTCTTTGTCTTTCAGAGAATTATTATAAAATTTTATAATCGTACTTTTGTATTTTTATGCACAGAATTAATGTGTAAAGGAAATCGATCTCTGTCGGCTTGTAGACGAAAGTTTGAGATAATAGTCTTTCTATATTCTTACACAGAATAGATAATTTCTTCTCATTTGGTCTTTTCAAAACTGATAACTGAAAATAAAGAACATTACATAAAATCGATTTAGGTATAACGAAATATTTAGAATTAGTATAAAACTTATCTGAAGTAATCATGAACAGTTTTTATTTTTTGCACTAATTACCTTATATACAGGTAATCTCAATTAAATACGTATATACATACTACTGTCATAATTTTCCAGTAAGGACACAGTATATCAGTAAATCATTTCATCATGTTGAATGTTGGTGAACAACAGGATTGTAATGTTCATCACTGTGTCCTTGTTAGAAATCACCCTTAATGTCATTTGTCTTTGCGAAGTGCCAGATTCAAGACTAGAGTCACGCGAGAGTTGAAGGGGATGTGCAGTGCGTCTACATGTATTTTCTCTCGGTCTGCGCACTTTATCTCTAATCTGGTATCACTTTCACCAATGCCAATTCACATTGAAATCCGAGCACGCTCGGCTCGACTCAACAAACGAGATTGCAAGAGAGTCTATCCTCGCATTTGGCACCTTTAACGAGTCAACCGCGATCGAGACCTGTCGCTAGGCCAAGTGGCGTGCCCAAATCATAAGAGTGCCTCTACATAATTCGCAAATCGCAAAACATAGTTTGCAAATGCTCATGCAGAATGATGATCACCGCACATACAGATAAAAATCAACTCCGTGAAAAAACAAATTTTCATTCTGCGTTTGCGAATTATGTTTTGCGATTTGCGAATTATATAGATATATTTTTATGATTGACAGTGCACTGATGATGTACAAAGTGCAGAATGGTGAAGAAGAATTGTAATTTTTGCTGATCATACATCGCCAGCGCCTCTTGTCATCCAACATCTCTAGTGCTTTTTGCGCCAAAAATTCCAAAAGGACATTTCTTCCATTCCATGGCGGCGATGGCGATAACGATGACGTACTTTAAGAACTAATAAAGTTTTACATATTCAAACTTTGAATCACAATATCTCCGCTCATAGGCACATAGAGAAAAAAATAATAACATTTTAAAATATAAGGAATATACTCACAGTCGGTATAAATGATTAAGATCTTTATTTCATGTATAGAAAATACTCGGACGTATTCGATCGTCTGTTCTTAGGACGATTCTATATCTTCTCACCGCTCAATCGAACTCTCTTGAAAGATTGCATTCGTAAAATTCTCATGTCTTATCGGGATGCGTTCCGAGTTATGCGTGAAACGTATGATGCATTATGTTTCTGTTGTTCAATGAATAATAAAAAAAGATAAAATGATACTTTCTGCACTTTATGTATAATCCGGAACGCATCCGAAATAGGCAATATCGTTAAAACCGTAATCAGACGTATTGAAGATTGAAATTGAAAATTGAAAAATTGAAATTTGACCAGTCGAAACAATATACACGTATATAGAAGTTAAAATTCTTCTGTCTTCATTGGTCAAATTTTAATCTTTAATCTCCTATCTCAAGCTATAAGGTTATACATTATCTATTATAAATTAAGTCATTCCTTTATTTATTTTTTTATCTACATTCATGACACTACCTATTCACATTTTCATTTTTTTAGCTACATTTTGTGACACTATCTATTCACATGTTTCATTCTGTCTGTGCCAAATGTACTTATATTCGCGGTAGACTCCTTCATGCAGAGGAAGGAACCATATTCACGGTCATGTGTGTTGTAAAGAAAGAGTTAAATATAGATTAATCATTAATCGTATAATAATAAAATATATCTTAATAAATTACATTTGTTGTATTTTTTAAGATTATATTAATAATACAATAATAATGTTATAATTTTATGAATTAGCCCGTGTTTGTAAAACTTAGCATCTATCTCTATTCATCTTTATTCCATATATTAATAGATTTGAACAGGAAAAAAGATATTGTCGCATTCATCATCTATTAAAAAAAGCAAAATAATTTAATATAATTATGTTAATGTAAGAAAAATATGCAGTTGTAAATATTATTAAATAATGTAGATACTTTTCTAAACTTTGCAAAAAGAATTAATAAAAATTCGAAGAAATCAATTTCACAGATAAAATAATCTTCTAACTGACAGACATCTAATTGATAAGAAACAGATAAAATAATCATTCAAATTTTTTGTATTTTTCTAAGTTTTGAATCTTTTATTTTCGCAAAAATAAGATGTATACTTTAAAATAATGATAGTTGACTAAAACTAAAGATAAATCCTAAACCCATAAAAGAATATCGCGAATGTCAAATTCTGGTTTTAATGAAATTTTATGAATAAATAAGTGAATACGCAAATAGATGAATTTAGAAAATATACATTTAGAAAATATAATTTATTGCCC
>NW_017259192.1:2953570-2962699 GCF_001594045.1 Atta colombica | reverse complement strand
AAATATTTATTTTTAAAAATTTTTGAAAAATTTTTTTAAATAATTATTTTTTAAAAATATTATTTAACTTTGCTTTAATTCCATCCTTAAAATCAAGTTTGATACGCAACTGATATTTTCTAAATATTTTCTAAATTTTATTTACGTAGTTTATGTATATATTAAATTTTTATTAAAATAAAACAGTAATGTTCTTTTATTAGGTAGACCGAATACTCATTTTAATAAAAAATTACTTTTTTGGAATATCAGAATGAGACTATAGTATATTTTTGGATGAAAACAAAACTGATTTCTATTCTATTCTAAATTGTTCCATCAAATTATAATTTTAAGATATTTGTTTCAATTGAAATTATAAAAAATTCTTACAATTATTCCAAATTGTATTTATTGGAATTAATTCCAATACAATTAATTATATTCTATCCTGTTTTGCGAACAGGTTAGACACTTTATTTGACGATTTCTTAAAATTAGAAAAAGTTGAACAATAAATGAATTGAATCGACTTAGATTTATTATTGCACCTCATTTGCTGTGATGTCATTTATTATTTTTACTGAGCTAGCTTAGACTTTATCAAATCTATCGTTTTGCCTGATATTATTTGCTTGATATTATCAAGGAGAAGTTTTGCTCTCAATAGATTCTTACTTTGTATAAGCGTAACTTTTAAATGTATCAAAAAATGTGACAAAAAATAATTAGAATATTCATCATGTTTAAATCAAATAAAGTAGTTAACCTTCTCGAAGAATGAATGTAATTAATTGGATGTATTAGATTAGAAGTAAGAACTAATCATGTTCAATCGGTAAACAAACTTTGTCTTGAATATACTTTATTATGTACTATTATAATAATTTAAGTTGTGTTGATGTTGCTATTAGAGGAAGTCTGTATTGTACAAAATACTAATGACAAGTATTGAAGAAGATATTTCGTAAGCGAAAGTAGACAACCGTTAGCTTTTAAACTTATATTGGATACCTTACTAAAAATTCATCTAATTTGCAACATATTGATACTGAACGAATTAAAAATCCTTAACATGTTGTATTAATCCAGATGGTGGCTTATATGACATTCGAGATATTTCATTTTTATATTTATATTGAATTTTTATAGAATCGTCAAATGCACAGTTAATTTCTTTGTACGCTCATAGACTATTTGGACTAACTCCGTTTAATTATCATATAATTTCTCTAACATATATAATATATAATAATTATAATAATAAAAATATGTGAAAATAGTGCTATTTTACAACTTTAACTAAAAATTTCTCTATGACTAATCTAGTTCTGACATTTTTTTCTTTTGAACAATATTATATTTTAAATATTTACATTGGTAAACATAATTACATCGACGGAAGAAAACACTGCGTTTACAATCATTGGTTTTTGCATCATCAGAATAACATTTGTTCTTACGTGACGATCGAGATTAGAATTGAACCATTTACTAAAATATATTTCTTTACGAAAATCTTCGCTCTTAATATATTCAAAATGGTCAATTTTACAATAATTACAAAATTACAATAATTGTTTTACTAGATTATAAAAACTTATCGTATTTGTGAGAAGAGCCATACCATGCGTGGTAATATATGTACATAAAAACACATGTGAAATAAAATTTATTTTTAAAATTAAACAAAAAATATAATTTCGCAACCTGTTTGATTCATTGAAGTTTAATACGAGAATATATTATGTATTGTATATTATATTATATTAATTATACATGTATATATTAATATATTTATAAATTAATGTATTAATGTTTTATTGTGTACATGTAAAATATTTTCCTGATTATATCCTCCTATGTAATAAAATGCTGTTTCTTTCTAATTCGTATCTTGTGAGTGTTGTTAAATCCTGATATTGCAATGCCAATGTACATTATCATGATTTTTAAGTTATGTCTGAAGATATAACTCATATGCAAGCTTAGCATTATGTGAATAATTATCAACAAGAACACACAAATTGACCAATAATTAATAAACATTGATTTGCCGAATTTTGTTGGCATGTACCAACAACTAGTGATGATGAACACATTTCGAAGGAAATATTGATACATGCGATACGCTTTCAACCGTTTTTCAATCATCTTAATATCTACATCATGTGTACATGCAATTCAAAGACATGGCTTCTAAATTAACAAAATTCAATTTTTTTAATGTCAGTAAAATTTAAATTTAAAGTTTGACTGAAAGAAAGGAAAAAATTTGAATTTTTTAATGACAACTAATATCTTTGATTTTTATTTTTTCATTATTATAGTTTTTTAAAAATATTGATTTTTTTCTGTGTCTTTAACAATAACGACAATAATGATTACAATTAAATCTAATAATTCGAAGTATAATTGATGACATCAATGTTCAATAATGTTATCATTGTGAATCTGTTATAAAAACTGATAGGAATGCAATTTTAATTTTAAATATTTTCTGTGAGTTTATGTATCTGATTGCGCATTGCAATCTTCTTGAAACGCTATCATGAATGGAATCAAAATAGTAATATTATTAGAGTTTTAGGTTCAAATCCTGACTGAGACAATATTTTTATCATCAAATTACTTACAGATTTTATGATTCTCATTAACATCTTATTATTAATATTTTAAAGTTCTTATTGATATTGAAAAAATTATTATATTGCTTGCCAAGTTAATAAAGTGATATTACTATTCTGATTTTGTTTATGATAGCGTTTCAAGATATGCTGTGGGAAAAATCAGTAATTTACGATATAATATTGTATTTTGTATTTGATGTCAGCGCGGTTTATCTCTTCATTTTCCAGAGAATTATCGTAAAATTTTATAATAGTACCTTGATACTATTATGCACAGAATTACAAGATTAATTGAAATTGTGTAAAGAAAACTATCTCTGTCTTCATGCAAATGAAGCCTCGCTATGATAGTTTTTCGATATTCTTACTCAATATAGATAAGTGTTTCCTTTTATTTGATGATTTCTTCATCAAAATTACAACTGAAAATAAAGCATAAGCTTTATTTTCAGCATAAAGAACAGCATAAAGAATCGATTTTTAATTATATATTTAGAATTAGAGATTGAAGAAGAAGAATTAGAGATAAAACTTATCTGAAACGATATTGAGGAGCAGTTTTTACTTTATACACTTATATTTAAACGAAATATCAATTAAATACATATGTATAGCCATCACAGAAAACAATCCTTTTTTTGCAATTGATTTCGGGAAAGTAGCTTGCTCACCGAATGATTAGTTCTTACTTATGGAATCATTTACATTATTAACTGTTTTACGATCCAAGCTGAGTTCTGAAATTTATCGAAAAAAAATATTGCCACTTTTCTATGATCCGTCTGTCATACAATTGTCATAGGACATTTTCCAGTAAGGACCGTAATACAATCATTCATTTTATCCTCAACATTCTTAGCAAATAAAAAAGTAATTGTTGATTACTATTGTGTTACATTGTGCCCTTGTTAGAAAACACACACAACATTACTCATCTCTGCAAAGTACCAGGGCAGTAGTGCGAGACGAAGCCATGCGAGAGTTGAGTAGAGGAGCTGCGCAGCGTACTATGTGTCTTGTACGTGTGTACTTTCTCTGACTTTTTGTGCGCAGTAAAATACTATTATTGGTTAAAAATTTTTTATGAAGTCGCACTTTCAGTTAGTTCTCGAAAATTTGAATTACATAACATTGCTGTATATTGCGCGTAAAAAGTCAATTTAAAGCGCATGAACATATAAACCAAATGAAGCCTAATCGTTATGATGCGACCATTAATTAGATGCGGAAAAACTGCACATGAGTCATCTGATTGCTTTTTCATTTTTCCCCATACAGCACGAATGTTAGCGTCTCTTGCGTCAAAAATTGCAACATTGTATCACGTAGTACGACGACAACAATGATGACGTATTTTTAATGAAAACAGCAAAACTTAACAGTTTGAACTTTATCGTCGCAATATCTCCTCTCCAAGGGCATGTAAAAAAAAATAAGAACACTTAAATATTGGGGATATACTTTCAGACACAGATAAACGATTAGAGTCTTTATTTCACAAAGAGTACTCAGATTAATTCACCAGCACAGCTCTATTGTCGTACCGTTCAGTTGAACTCTCTCGAAAGATTACGTTTATCAAAGTCTCGCGCTTTGTCCGGAGACGAAATAGCAATAATACATGCGGTATTAACGGTTCAACTGCGTAATTCGAATGGGTGGATAACTAATTACTTAAGAAAGTAATTATTATCTTTATTATTTACTTAACTCTAGTGGTATTATCATTCGTATAAACGATTTCCATTAGATTAATTACGTTTTAAAAATGTGGTTTTATATTTTTTCTGTTCGGGCAATATAATATTTATAATTAGGGAAACATTTGTTTGTTATTTAAATTTGATTTTTACTTAACACTTAAAAAATTATTTTATTAAGTTACATATTTGACTTTATCCCCTATCATTATCTATTCACATATTTCATTGTTTCTATGCAAAATGCACATTCGCTGCTACTTACAGAGAAATCATACTCGCATCCAGATGTGCTGTAAAAAAAGTATTAAAGATTAACTATTAAATTGTGTAATAACAAAAATAAGTCTTAATAGATTACGTATTTCTTTAAATATTGAACGATTGAACGTATTTCTTTAAATTATGTTAATAATACAATGATAACATAAGAATTTTACAAATTTGGGATTTATAAAACGTACATAGTGTCCATTTCTACATTTTTATCCATCTTATCTCTGTCCTTATTCCATAGATTGCAACAGGAAAAAATAGGACATTGTAGTATTCACGAACTATTAATGAAAGCGAAATAATTAGAATTAGATTAATAAGCAAGAAATATGTAAATATTATTATCCACATAGAAATTTTTCTAAATCTTACAAAAAAAAAATAAAATTGATGAAAATTCAACGAAATCAATTTTACAAATAAAGAGAATTTTTAATAAAACAGAATAATGAGTATTTTAAAATATCATCATGTCATCGTTTTGTTCTATCTAAATTCTCTTTATTTGTAATATAAATGGCATGAAAGAAACTTCAACGTGCCATTTCTCGCTTGTAATATCAAGATCCAATATGACCGTGATGATTAGTCAGGAGTCTTATTAAAAAGTTAACCATTTTATAGGGTTTTGGCTTAATAAAAAGAGTCAACCATTGAATATTATTATAATTGAACATCAATCTCAAAAAATTTAAGTTATACATAAAGATTTTTAAGATATACGAAGCACATCATACATGGTAATTATAATAATAAAACATGTGAAAATAGTTCTTTTTCCAATTTTAACTGAAAATTTCTCAAAATTGTGACAATATAATAGAACAATTTGAAAATGAGATTCATATTCAGCGTCCAAAAACTATAGGAAATAAATAATCTTATTCTGATTTTTTTTTTATTGAATTGTAATAAATACTTACACTGGTAAACATGGTTACATTGACGGGAGAAAAAACTGCATTTATAGTCATTGGCTTTTGCATCATCATCAGAATAACATTCGTTCTTACGTGACAATCGAGATTAGAATTGAGCCATTTGCTAAAGTATATTCCTTTACGAAATTCCTCGCCCTAAACACATGTATTCAGAATGATCAATTTTGAGTTATTTACATTTATTGTTTTATTCCTCCGTTTAATCTATAATCAAATTTAATCTAGTGTGTGTCGCACTCTTCTTCTAAATATATCATTATTTGACTAAAACGATTATTAAATTTAATATTACATTACATTAATTTGATATTGTACAGTGTCAAATATAACTATTGTTTTAATATAATATAACAATATCATTGAGTAGGTGCAGTGGCGACTCACATTAGCTTAAATCACTACAGATTTAATAATATAGATTATAAAAACTTACCGCATTTGTGAGATAAGTGCCATACCATGTGTATATAAATGTTTGAAGCAATTTTACTCCACCGTATGTCACAGATACGGAAATGTTTTCAAAATTAAGGACCGATAACTGTTGCAAATATTTAACGATTAATAGTATATCAGTGATTATTTGTGTAATGCAATACCATTTACGCAGTGAAAATTTGTCAAGTAGTGTGCAGCCTTTGATTCTACATTTTGTGACAGATTACGACTGCACACAGTGGACTACGTAATAAAATTAAATCTCAATATTTTGCATTAATATATTTACATACTGATGTGAAATCGTATATCAAAAAGCAAAGAACCACAGCATTGCTGCCAATATGAAAAAAGATGATTGGTCCATAAACGTGCTCCAGCGTGTTACGACATTGCAGTAGTTTCTGATGTTTGACTGCGCATGTTCTCAAGAGATCCGAAAACTTTTCAGTGGACAGAGGATTCGTAAGAGCGAACATCATGGCGCGTATTGTTGAACTGATTTGATAAACATAAAAGCCAAAAGCGCTGTCGACACCGCACGCCATCATGCAGCTGAGTGTCATTAGAACTGTCTCGTAGAACATATGTATATGGTATAAAAAATTGTCAGGAACATTCCAGAACCATCCAAATCCCTTGCTGAGTGGTAAAGTATAGTTCGTGGGTAAATGAAAGTAAAGAAGGTTTTGAATTATATAAGTATACGAAGATTTAGAATATGCGACTACGATTCCTATTAAAAAGACGAAATATATGTATGTCAAAATAGATATTGCGCGCAGGGACGAAAATATCATTGTCTGCACTTTTTCGTTCTGCATAAGCTCCTTCTCAAAAAGATCATTCAATGTCAGATGATAATTTATCAGAGTGTCGCGATTTATTTTAAAAGTTAGCACCTTAAATAAAACAAGAGATAACAATACGTATTTTTTATTCGAAAAATAGAAATTAGTTATATATGACACGTAGTATGTTTAATATTCGCATATTCATTTTGATTTTTCAAATCAAAATTTTTTCCTATCTTCGAAAAAACGCTACAAAGGAGTAATATTTATCGAAACGGTGTTTATAAAAAGATTAATCGATTAGCTGAATACGCTTATTTCTTTTTTATAAATTGTTTCTGTTGTAAATTTTCCTTTTGTTCGATTCTAAATCGAGTTTATTTTTTAAATGTTAATATGTGTACATGTAAAGCAGAATTTATTTTTAAAATTAATTGAAAAAATATAATTTTGTGATCTGTTAGATTCATTGAATTAATCATATTACGTGTGTATAGTAATGTTCTTATAAATTAATTATATTTTATTACATATAAAATATTTTTCTTATTTTGTTTTTTTATATAATAAAATGCTATTTCCTTCTAGATAGTACCTTAATAATAGCGCCAAATCCTGATAGGACTACTCCACCGGATTTCACCATAATCTTCATGTTATGTCTGACGATATAGCTCATATGCAAGCTTATCATTGTGATAATAATCATTGATAAGAACACACAAATTGACCAATAATACATTAATTTCCCGGATTTTGTGGGCATGTACCAACAACCATTGATGATAAGCAAAGTTCGAAAGAAACGTTTATACGTGCGATACGTTTTTAACCATTTATCAGTCATCTTAATATTTGCATCAGGTATGCAGATAACTCAAAAGGATGCGCTCTAAATTGACAAAATCCATATATTGATATTTTTTAAATATCAATAAAATTCAAATTTTAAATTGAAGTCAGAAAAAATTTGAATTTTTTAATAAGAAGAAATATCTTTGATTTTTAGTTTTTGAATATATATTTGTTATTAATACTGATTTTTCCTGACTTTAACAATAATTGCAATAATAATAATTACATTTAAATTTCTTTAATCATTTTCGAAGTATAATTAAACATATCCAATAATGTTGAATGAATTCCGAACCTCCGTGTTTTATAAAAACTGAGATGAAAGGATTCTTATAATTAATAATAAATCACATTATAACATAATAATTTTACAACCTTTATTGTTAGAAATTTAGAATAATTTATTTCAAACGTTTAAAAAAATGATAATTTAAAAACTGTTATTTTGTATAAAATGTAAATAAACACGTATGTTGTGTTGACTGTTGCATAATGTCTGCGATGTTCAAGAAAAAATTTTTATGTTAGAAAACTTTCAAATATCTCTGGAAATATCTGTCAGTGTTTATGATAAATAGAATACGACGATTTTACTAATCATGCAATGTCAAAGGAAGAGACTTTACCTTCTACCTTACCAAGTCAAATTCAAACTGTTGAAGGGTTGTAACTTTATCATTGCTTTCAAGTTTCTTTTCATTGATTCTTATTCGCATTGTAGGTCTGTCGAGAATTTAAAAATTAATGGCTAATTTTGTGGTCAATTTAATATATCATTCGATAGAATTGTTTGAAATGGAATATAATTTAGGTTTCTTAGGACTATAGACGAATTATAAACATAGGAAAATTATACTTCAGAGAGAATGAAAAGATGAATTCGCCAGACCGTATGGGTTTCACTGGAATACGCATTAAGATTAGGATTATTTTTTCTTATTTAACTTATTAAGGATAGATTTACAATTCTCTTTTCTTATATAAGTCAAGAAAGCTATTTTATTGATTGATAATGCTGTTAGTACCATATACCATTGTTGACTATACGTAACGTAAGACTATTGATACTTGTACACTTAGGGCTCTAGGGGTAGAGGTATAAATAGAAGTCCGAATAAAAGAGGTTCCGTTCAGTTACCTATATTTTATAGTTTATCTTTCTGGTATGTATACATTATTGATATATATTTTTTCATACGTTTTGTTGAATTAAGTGCAGCTTAATAATCTTATTAAACATATACGTGTGTGCACACGCATATTGATCGATGATCACAATTTTTTATAAATATATCTTTTTTATATATCTTTTTTATATCAAAGAGATTACCGATTATCTGTATTTTTTAGACAAAGTAATTTATATTATCGAAACGAATTTATATGTCGAAACATTGTTGTTGTATCATTAGCAACGTGTATATTGATACACAACTTGAGGATATGAGCATATATCTTCATAAAAAAGGATTCTGTTCAATCATCTGCTTGACTTCTTTCATTGATATATTTACGA
>NW_017259192.1:2919196-2953470 GCF_001594045.1 Atta colombica | reverse complement strand
TGCATTTATATAAAATTAGTATAATAAATGCAATAATTAGAAAAGTTGCAACACCATCTTATTTAAATATAGATTAAATATTAAGAATATAATAGTAAACAGTATAAATATGAATTTATACCATTGAAAATAAATCTGATAAATACAAAAGTTCCTATATTTGGTCAAAGAGGAATTTTAATACTTAAATATTTCTATGCAAATACATATACATATCTGATTTTACTTACTGCGCTGAAATCTTTTTCGATGTTGAAATGTCATCATGAGCAGAATCAGAGTAATATCACTTTATTTAATTAACTAGTAGATATTTAAAGTATATTATTGAAAAATCAGCTTACGATATAATATTTCATATTTTGTTCGGATACCTCTTTGTCTTCCAAAGAATTATTATAAAATTTTGTAATCGTACTTTTGTATTTTTATGCACAGAATTAATGTGTAAAGGAAATCGATCTCTGTCGGCTTTTAGACGAAGGCTTGAGATAATAGTCTTTTTATATTCTTACACAGTATAAATAATTTCTTCTCATTTGATCTTTTCAAAATCACTGGTAACTGAAAATAAAGAACAATAGATAAAATCCATTTAGATATAACGAAATATTTAGAATTAGTATAAAACTTATCTGAAGTAATCTTGATGAAACAGTTTTTATTTTATGTACTAATTAACCTTATATACAGGTAATCTCAATTAAATACGTATATACATACAACTGTCATAATTTTCCAATAAGGACACAGTATATCAGTAAATGTTGGTAAACAACAGGATTGTAATGTTCATCACTGTGTCCTTGCTAGAAATCACCCTTAATGTTATTCGTCTTTGCGAAGTGCCAGATTCAAGACTAGAGTCACGCGAGAGTTGAAAGGGATGCGCAGTGCGTCTACATGTATTTTCTCTCGGTCTGCGCACTTTATCTCTAATCTGGTATCACTTTCACCAATGCCAATGCACATTGAGATCCGAGCACGCTCAGCTCGACTCGACAAACGAGATTGCAAGAGAGTCTATCCTCGCATTTAGCACCTTTAATGAGTCAACCGCGATCGAGACTGTCGCTAGGCCAAGTGGTGTGCCCAAACCATAAGAGTGCTTCTACATAATTCGCAAATCGTAAAACATAGTTTGCAGATGCTCATGCAGAATGATGATCACCATACAGATAAAAATCAACTGCGTGAAAAAACAAACGCAAATTTTCATTCTGCGTATGCGTTTGCGAATTACGTTTTACGATTTGCGAATTATACAGATATATTTTTATAATTGACAGTGCACTGATAATTGTACAAAGTGTAGAATGAAGAAGGTGAAGAAGAATTGTAACTTTCGCTGTCTATACATCGCCAATGCCTTTTATCCATCATCGTTCTAGTGCTTTTTGCCTCAAAAATTCCAAAATGACATTCTTTCGTTCCACAGCGGCAATGGCGATAACGATGACGTATTTTAAGAACTAATAAAGTTTTGCACATTCAAACTTTGAGTCACTATATCTCCGCTCATAGGCACATAGAAAAAAAATAAAAATATTTTAAAATATAAGGGATATACTCTCAGTCGTAGGTATAAATGATTAAGATCTTTATTTTATGCATAGAGAATACTCGGACGTTTCTGATCGTCTGTTCGTTAGGAATGACTCAGACGACTCTATATCTTCTCACCGCTCAGTCGAACTCTCTCGAAAGACTGCATTCGTAAAATTCTCACGCTTTGCCGGGATGCATTCCGAGTTATGTATGAAACGCATGATGCATTATTTGTTTCTGTTGTTCACTGAATAATAAAAAAAGATAGAATGATACATTCTGCACTTTATGTATAATCCGGAACGCATCCGAAATAGGCAACATCGCTAAAATCGGAATCAGACTACGTATTGAAGATTGAAATTATAAATTAAAAAAACTGAAATTTGTCCAATCAAAGCAATATATATAGAAGTTAAAATTCTTCTGTCTTCATTGGTCAAGTTTTAATCTTTAATCTCCAAAATCAAGCTATAAGCTTATACATTATCTATTATAAAGTCATTCCTTTATTTATTTTTTTATCTACATTTTATGGCACTACTTATTCACATTTCTATTTTTTTATCTACACTTTGTGACACTATCTATTCACATGTTTCATTCTGTCTATGCTAAGTGTACCTACATTCGCGGTAGACTCCTTCATACAGAGAAAGCAACCATATTCACGATCACGTGTGCTGTAAAGAAAGAGTTAAATATAAATGAATCATTTCGTATAATAATAAAATAAATATTAATAGATTACATTTGTTGTATTTTTTAAGATTATATTAATAATACAATAATAATGTTATGATTTTATGAATTAGCCCGTGTTTGTAAAACTTACTTAGCATCTATCCATCTTTATTCCATATATTAATAGATTTGAACAGGAAAAAATAGGATATTGCAGCATTCACCATCTATTAAAAAAAGCGAAATAATTTAATGGAATTATATTAATGTAAGAAAAATATGCAGTTGTAAATATTATTAACCAATGTAGATACTTTTCTAACCTTTTCAAAAAAGAATTAATGAAAATTCGAAAAAATCAGTTTCACAGATAAAATAATCTTTTAATTGATTTAAACATCTCAAACTTCAATTGATAACATATAAAATAATCATTCAAATTTTTTGGAATTTGTATTTTTCTTATATGTTTTGAATCTTTTATTTTTATAAAATTAAAATATAGATTTTGTTTTGAAGTAATGATAGTGGTAAAAACTTAAAATGATTAAATAATCTTCCGTTTATAAAAAATTCTTATCTCGCGAAGTATTAAATTCCGATTATAAAACTTTGTCTGTCTCTCTCTCTCTCTGTGTGTGTGTGTGTTTGTGTGTGTGTGTGTGCGCGCGCGCGCGCATCATATACATACATATACGTATATATACATATATATACATATATTACATAAATAGATAAATTCAGAGAATGTCAGTTACTACTAAAAAATGATTTTAAGATTTGAAATTATCCCTTATATGTAAAGGTTTTCAACTTTTTCGTTGTATTTCAAAAACTATTTAAGAAATAAAAAAAATGTTTATAAAAGTTTTACTATAAAATTATTTATAAATTTATACATCTTTTCCATGTTAATAATATTTAAAAAAAAATCCTTAGTTTTGAATTGTAATTGAAAGTTATTTGATAAAATGGTCTAATTCGTAGTTTTTTATATATAATAATATATATAATAAATCCCATATTTAATTATGAATATTTTATTAATCATAGCCAACAAATTCTTTTTGAAAGCTGAAAATTTTACAAATTCTCAAAGAATCTTTCTCGTTCAGAGATGTAAAAGTTGATTTTTTTAAAGTAGAGTGTGAATAAATTAACTGCTTAAGATAATTTTTATTTCTTTTAATGGAAAGTTTTGTGTTATAAGTTTCAGAGGTAAAATGACACGTCCCTCTCTTTATTCTTTTCTCCTGAATTATTGAATTTTGCGCGTCAAGAATAACGTACAAATTGCAAGAAATTCTTGGCAGTCCAATAATTAAAATATTTCAATTATTCTTTTTCATCTGTATTTTGCATATACGCAGCCATTAAATCAGTATTTGAATTAAAATATTAAATATAGAAATTTAACAAAACGGCAGTAAAATGAAAGTCATGTTTTCAACATTTTTCGAGCATTTTCTGTATGGATTATATAATGGATTATTTTTTTATAATTGATAAATATAAACAAATTCTGATTTACAAATTGCAGAAAAAAGTATCTGTAATAAATGTGCAAAATATCAAGTCAGTCGATCAAGCCGTTTCTTCGGGAGAGTTTCTCCACAATTTTGTAAATATAATTTTAAGAAAAACCGTTAAAATGATATTGATTTTTTTATGCATGTAATCCAAATGTTTATAACGAGTGTATGTAGACCAATTGTAATAGTCAAAGTTTATATCATTTCGCTTATCCAACTTATCCTGACATAATAAGTTAGAAATCGGTTTTTTGAAATGATCCATTTGCTCGATCCGCGCAATATCTCAGAAAATATATCAATTATTTAAAAAAAATATATATATATATATTTATTTTGTTCAAAACTACTTTAAAGGTTATTTCTACTAATAATAAACATGTCAAAAACAATCTTTTTACAATTTTTAACTGAAAATTTCTCAAAATTGTGACGTATTAGAGCAAAGCAGAGATTTGAAAATTAAATTCGTATTCAGCGTCCAATAAATTCAGAAAATGATTAATTTTAGTATGATTTTTTTATATAAATTGAAATATAATTTAAATATTTACATTGATAAACATAATTACATCGATGGGAGAAAAAATTGCGTTAACAGTCATTGGTTTCTGTATCATCATCAGTATAATATTTGTTCTTATATGACGATCAAGATTTGAATTGGGCCATTTGCTGAAGTATATTCCTTTACGAAAATCCTCACCCTAAATATATGTATCATCAAAATGATCAATTTTGAATTACAATAATTCTTTTAAGAAGATTATAAAAATTAGATTATAAAAACTTACTGCATTTGTGAGAAAAGTGCCATACCATGCGTACATATATGTTTGAAGTAATTTTATTGCAGCGTATATCACAGTTGAAGATAGATTTCGAAAATTAAAGACCGATAACTATTGCAAATGTTTAATTAATATTATGTCAGTGACTATTTGTGTAAAATAATACCATTAGTGGAGTGAAAAATTTTCAAGCGCAGCGCAGCCTTTGATTCTATATTTTATAACAGATTATGACTGCACATAGCACAGTGGACTGGATAACAAAAAATTAAACATTTATATATTTTGCATTAATGTTTACATACTGATGTGAAGTCGTATATCGACACGCAAATAAGCATGGCATTGGTAACAACATGCCAAAAGACGATGGGTCCATAGACGTGTTCCAGTGAATTACGACATTGAAGTAACTTCTGATGTTTTACTGCGCACATTTTCAGGAGATCCGAGAACTTCTCAGTAGACAGAGGATTCATGAGAGTAGATATTATGGCACGTAGTGTCGAACTGAACTGATAAACATAAAAGCCAAATGTGCTATCGACAGCGCACGTTATTATGCTGCTGAGTGTCATTAGGCCTGGCTCGTAGAACAAACGTAGATAATATAAAAAGTTGTCAGAATCGATCGAGAATAATCCGAATCCCCCGCTGATTGGTGGAGTACAGTTTGTAGATGAATGAAAATGGAGAAAATTGTGGATTACACAAATACACGAAGACTTATAATATGCAAACATCATTATTACTAGAATGGCGAAATATGTATATGCCATAGTATATATTGTACGCAGAGACGAAAATATTATTGTCGAGATTTTTTCGTTTTGCATAAGCTCCTCCTCAAAAAGATCATTGAGCGTCCGATGATAATTTATCAAAGACTCGCGATTTATTATGAAGCTTATCACCTTAAAGAAGAGATGCATGTTTCTTCTTGTGCGAAAAATAGAAATCAATTAATTATATAGAAATTGAAAGTGTATCTTAACATCATGCTTTTAAATTTGTAATATTTGAATTTTAAAATTTCTCTTTTTTTTTCTAAAGACGTTACAAAAGAATAATATTTATTGAAATAGTTCATTAAAAAAATTAATCGATTAGCTAATTATGCTCACTTCTTTTTTATAAATTGTTTCTGTTGTAAATTTTCATTTCATTCAATTCTAAATTGAGTTGATTCTTTAAAATGTTAATATGTACATAAAAATATGTACATAAAAATATGTACATAAAAATATATGTTAAATAATATTTATTTTTTAAATTAATTGAATATAATTTTGCTATCTCTTTAATATATTGAAGTTTAATACGTCAATATATTATATACATTATATCCCATTTATATTTTTACATTTATATTTTGTTATGTTGCAAAATTATATTTTGTTGTATTGTGTATTGCATTATATTTTATTTTCTTATTCATATTAATGTGTATATATTAATTTATTTAAAAATTATTAATGTTTTATCGTATACATGTAAAATATTTTTCTGAATTTGTTCTGTTATGTAATGGAATGCTATTTCCTTATAAACCATACCTTGAGAACGGTGCTCAATCCTGATATTACGAAGTTAACATATTTCATCATGATCCTTATGTTATGTCTGGCGATATAGATCATACGCAAGCTTAGCATTGAGTAAATAATCATTAACAATAACACACAAACTGACCAATAGTACATTGATTTGCCGAACTTTGTTGGTATGTGCCAACAACCAGTGATGGTAAGCAAAGATCGAAGGAAATGTTGATACGTGCGATACTCTTTCAACTGTTTATTAATCATCTTAATATCTGCATCTGGCACACAAATAACTCAAAGGAATGCCCTCTAAATTGACAAAACCCAATGTTTTTTAAATATTAAAGAAATTTAAGTTTTAGAATACAAAATTGGCAGAGAAGAAATTTGAGTTTTCTTAATGAGAAGTAATATGTTTGATTTTTATTTTTTTAATATATGTTTGTTATTATTACCATTTTTTCTTGTAGCTTTAACAATAATTATAATAATAATAATTACAATTAAGTCTCTTTAATCGAAATATAATTTTAATGGAAATAAGTCCAATAATGTTAATATTCTGCACTTATAAAAACTGGGATGAATACATTTTTTATTTTTATAACTAATAACAAGTCATTGTAACGTTATGATTTTATTATAACACTTATTGTTACAAAAATTTAGAATAATATTTTAAATGTCTAAAAAAATGATAAATTTTAAAAAATTGTCATTTTGTACAAAATTTGAATAAATACGTATGTCATATTGAGCGCTGCGTAAGTTCAAGAAAAAATTTTATGTTAGAAAACTTTCAACGAAGAAATATCGCTGGAAATATCTGTCAGTATTTGTGATACGTACAATGACGGTTTTAATGGCGCAAAGTTAAAGGAAGAGAATTTACTTTCTACTTTGTCAACCCAAATCCAAATTATTGAAGAATTGCAACTTGCATTAGCATTGCTTTTATGTATCTTTTATTATTCGTATTGTAGATTTATCGAGAATTTGAAACATTACGACTAATTTTGTAGTCAATTCTATATGTCATTCGATAGAATTATTTGAAGTGGATCATAATTTAGGTTTCTTATGATACTATAGACGAACCATAAACATAAGAAAAATTGCACTTCAAAGAGAATGACGGATCCGCGAGACAGGTCCGCGAGACCGCATGCATTATAAAACGTTAGGGTTATTTCTTTTAAAAGATTAGGATTATTTCTTCTCATTTAAAACAGATTTACGATTCTCTTTTCTTGTATGAGTTAAGAAGAGCTATTTTATTGATTATAATATTGTCAGTATACCGTTGTTGGCTATGTGCACAACACTGGAAGAATATTGATACGCGTACACTTTGATAGTGAGGATATAAGCAGAGAGAAATCTGAATAAAAGAGTTTCCAATCACTTATGTTTGACATTTTATCTTCCTGGTATGTATTATTGATGTATTTTTTTATACATTTTGCTAAATTAATGTGCAGCTTAATAATCTTATTAAACATATGCACACATGCTATATTGATCAATAGTATTTCACAATTTTCCATAAATTTATCTTTTTTGCATCAACAGATTTACAATATTTTTTATTTCTGAGATAAACAAGGCTCTTTACGCTGTCAATCGAAACATTGTTGTTATATTATTCACAACGTATATATTGATGCTTATATAACTTGAGAATATAAGCACATATCTATATTAAAAGACTAATTTATTCAGCACCTGCACCTCAATACTTTTTTTGTTGATATATTTACGATATATTTTCCCTTTATACATATATAGATGAGTGTACGACTTGAAAGCCTTTTAAATGCAATAACTAACAAAATTGTAATACGCTTTTGTTTAAATATTAAGCATTAAAAGATGATAATAATATGATATGAATTTAAACCAATCAGAATAAATTTAATTAAATACTAAAATTCCTGTTTCTAAATATTCAAAGCTGGATCAGTCAAAGCTGGATTTTATAATGCTTAAATATTTCTGTGTGAATTTATATACGTATGTAGTTCTGCATATTACTGCTGAAATTTTTTTCGGTCTTGAAACGCCATCATGAGCAAAACTAGAATAATAATATCACTGAAATTCCAGGTTCAAATCTTGGCTGAGGCAATATTTTTCGTAATAAATTATTCGCAGATTTTAAGATTCTTATAAACATCTTTAATTTAATTCTTTACATTATTAATATTCTTTAAAAATGGTTATTAATTATTAGCATCAAAAAGGTTGTTAAATTGCTTGTTAATTTAATAAAGTGATATTGTGGTTTATAATGGCATTTCAAGATATACTATAGAAAAAAATCAGTAGATATAATATTTTATGTACACGCGATTTACCTCTTCATCTTGCAGAGAATTATCGAAGATTTTGTAACTGTACCTGAATATTTTTAAGAACAATTTTAAGCTCAAAATAATAGGATGAAGTGATGTAAAGTATAATCTCTAATCTTTGCTTGCAAACGAAGTTTCTCAATAATAATCTTTTGATATTCTTACATAATATATAATAGATAGATACTAAGAGTTTTCTTTTATTGATCTCTTCATCAAAACCTAATCAAAAATTAATAATTGAAAATTAACAACGAAAGGAAGAAACAAACCGATCGATACGAAATATTGAGAATAAAAATTGTAAAACTTATCTGAAACGATTTTGATGAGTAGTCGTATGTATTCAAATGCGTATGTAATATATATATTTAACTGGAAAACGTTGCTAACAAGGATACCGTAAAACGTAGTAAATTATTTCATGTTTCTTTTTCTTAGTTTAACGTTAATGGACAACAAGGATGTAAATAATATTTATCATCGTTTTGTTTCACTGTTCTTTTTCTGGAAAACACTTATAATGTCACTTGCCTTTGCAGAGTGTCAGTAGTGGTACTAGATTCGAGACGAGAGTCTCGTGAGAATTGAGTAAAGGAAATGCGCAGTGTGCATATCTTCTCTCAGTCTGCGTGTACCTTCCCCTACTCGATTGCCCTCGTCTCGAATCCGGCATCACTTCCACCAGTGCCAATGTATATCTAGGCAAGCTGCGCTCGGCCCAACTCGGCATAGTGAGTGAAACAGCAAGAGAGTCTGTCCTTCTCGTATTCAATAGCCTTCGGTACGTCGATCGTCAATTGAGAACTATTTCTATGAGACTCATCTTTAATTGAAAGTAAAATCGGGCCGAATGCCCGAACCCTAATATGCATGATGATAAGAATACAAGGTGTTTCGTTACATACGATGATGATAGGGATTGAATTCGGAGCAGTTAATCAAAATTTAGCATCAAATAGCAATATGGTAGCATCATGGTAACATATAACCTAAATTTAATCTGTCGCAGATCATAGGTAAAGCCATATTGCTTTTTGCATTTGTGGCAACTCTCTGATTAATCAACATATCACAGGAGTGAAACTTCTTACATCATGATACGCATCACTGCAGAATTCACAAAATGCAGAAGATATTGCAACGCTGACCATGCATCGCCATAGAGTCTTTACATACAGTTTGGCAAGCGCCTAGATATCTTTTGATTGCCTAAGGTTAGCATGCACGGATGAAAAGGTACGCAATGAATATTAAGCACTACGAATATTTATTCTCACTAATACATATGCCATTTTGTGGTCATTATCAAATTCTGTGTATATTTAGGGACTTTACATCGCCAGCGCCTCTTACGCCAAAAATTTTAAAAGGACATTTTCTTCATTCTGCAGCAGCACGATGATATTTGGCGAAAGCGAGAAACGACGACAACGACAATTATTTAAAAAAATGATAATATAGTTTCACACATTCAGACTTTGCGTCACAATATGCTCGTAGGGCACGTGGAGAAAATTAACTGTTCTGTATTTTTAATCAAAATCTAGTTTATTAATATATAGTAATTTTGCGCACTTATTTTTCTTCGGTATATTAATCCTGCTCCGAAATCTGTCATAATCGTATTTCTGTCCACAGTCATAATGCGCGTGTACATAAATATAAATGCGCTTGATCTTAGCGCGAAACAATACCGTGTCTCTTGATTAATCAACGATGAATCTTCGATATGATCAATTAATCACACATGATATTTTGTACCATTATCATCCACGCTTATGTTATCATTATTGTAGTACATTTTTAGTAGTACATTTTTAAAAAAAGTAAAAAAGTAAAGTACATTTTTACCCCATATACGCCATATAATAACTTCGAACTCCGTACACGCCAAATAATAACCTTATAACTACATTGAGACGCCTTCAGTGTTATATTGTTGTATGTGTCCTTAATGCGAGCCATTATCGTATCTCCTGATAATGCAATAATTAAGTCGTTGCAAAGCAATTTCACATTCTGTTGGTTGAATTACATACTTAGCAAGATTGCGCGAGCTCATTTTTACGTATAAACTCTCCCGTTGCGTGGCGATTCGTGCCTGTCGCCCTCTTCACCGATGCCTCTTCTCGCGTTCGTGTCGCGTGGCAAACGGAAGTCGTATTCCGACGCGGACGTCCGTCCCCGCCGTCGACCATGGCCCAAAACGGCGTGAATTATAACCGTAAACTAACCTCGTGGCTTTCAGAAAATTCATGGAAACGGAGAGAGTGGATGGATAGATGGTGGACAAATCCTGCTGGAAGTTGAAAATCGTTGATCCATGGTGACCCATCCCTTCCCCCCCACCCTCTCTCTCTTTCTCTATCTTCCTCTTCCTATCTTCTTTTGGATATAAAAAATTCTCTTCATAGACTTATTCAAGCAAATGATATATCGAGGTCGCGAAACGTTAACGGATTACAAAGAATATTTATGAGAGATGATCTGAACTTCAATGGCGGTTTGAATCTGAACTTCAATGGAATTAAATTTTTATTCTTGGTTACCCTCGCTGTACCCACATTTCTTCAGTTTTCAAGATAGCTCCTCATTTCTGCATATGAAATGTTAGTTTCACTTCCAGTGAAAACTATACACATTGTAATCGTATAAATGTACATTAATAGATATATTGATCATTTATTATAGTTTGTATCTGTATGGAAAGAACGATTTTATAGGTGAAATTTCTAAAGATTTAGATACAAATTTAAAAATAATTTTGTTGAATCATCAAAATAATTATATAGAAAAATTAAATACGATAAGCAAAAAATTTTGCGATTCCAGCTTGAATATTTTACATAATTATTTTGATAATCCAAGAAAATTGTTTTCATCTGTATCTTGATAAATTTTTAGACTTTAATAAACCGTTTTTTCCTTGTAGATTATTGTGTTTCAATAGATGCAAGATTGTCCATTTATTTAGAAATTAGAGGATGTGAAACAATAGATTTGATCAGCTTCTTATACAATATTCATGAATAATCTTTGCGAGTTGTGATGAAACTCGTGATTGCTCGTTCAATTAGGCTGTAAACCAACACGTATGAAAATTCCATATTGTATAATGAATCCTATTTATCTCACGTTTATTTGCGTGGGGTATTAATGTCGATTGCGGAATAAAATTGCGCGCGCGCAAAAAATGTCACTCGCTGAAAATGCAATTTTGGTTTCCTCTTGTTATGATGCGGCTCACCTGGGAGATGTTTGTCAGCTACCTGGTTATACTGCGACACGATACGTTTTATTTCCATATCGGATAGTTTAGCAGACATCTGAAAAATCCGTCGATATAACCCGTGCCGCGATCACGACGAAATTGGGACAGTTCCTGAATCTAATGATCGGCAAATTCACGCAGGAATCGTAAAATTGCACGGGGCGTTTCATGTATAGCGCGCATAATAAGGAAGAAAATGGGAAATGAGGAAAGTGCAGGAGAGGAATGCTTCCGAAGCACCGCCGGGAGCTTTACTTCTTCGAATCGACGTCAATGGAGGAAAGTAAGGTGAGAGAGAAATCTCTCAATGGCTTATCCGCTTGGCCAACCGCTAGATTCTCTCTTCACGTTCTTCCTTCTGTATCTGGTTTCTCTTCGCGCGCGTTTCTATTCGTCTTTTTCGTGTTCGTTTCCTTCTTTGCTCTTTTATCTCCTCTTTCAGCCGTATATATACTTTCCCTCTGTCGACGTCGTTGTCTCTCTTTTGCCGTCCGTCTTTCTCAATGGACACTTGCGAGACCAGCCACTCGTAAACCTAATAATCTCGGCCACTCCTGACAAACGACGCCGTCAAAATGTAATTCCGACGCGTTCTCACTCGACCTCCTTCGTCTCGAATTCCAAGTGGTGCCGATGGTTGACGTGATCTTACATTTTACCACATTGTCGGTCTCTTTCTTGCTCTCGCCGTTCTTCGATTTTGATTTTTTTCCTGTTCACAGTTTTCGTACATCGCCAATTTTTCGCAGACATTCTTCAATCGGAACGCTTACGCGGTAAGATTTGACGAGAACGTGACTTGCTGGTAACCCTCGTGACATCCGGCATCGTGTGCACTTGCAACAAAATCAATGGCAATTTTCTCGTCCGTCACGCTCGCTTCACGGAAGGACATTGCGATCTTTATCCCTGGACGACAGCAAACTTTGGCTATCAGATTGGCGGATAGACGGATATTCGTGAAAATATCGTGGCGATGGCGGGATTTCGCGTCAGCTCAGAATTCGAAATTCGACGTGCAATGCGCGTGTGTGTCTGAATTGGTAAGTGTAACCATTGCTTGAATAAAGTCGGCTCCGGCCGATATGTATCCACTCGTCAAATATTCGCTGAATCGGAATAAAAACGTACCACGAATTTTACTGCATTGTCACGTACAATTACAGAACTTAAAATTCATGAAAGCTCTCCGACATTGGTTACTTTGACATCCAAAGAATATCATTGTAATATGTGGGAATTGTGAATTGCAACAATTTTCAATAATAGCAAAATATACACAAATTTTATCATTTTGAAATAATCGAATCAAATTACGAATAAATCGTTATTATAAAAAAAACATTGTTTCACTTAAAATTTTCTCTTGTCGCGCATTGTAATTTTTAAATACACAATTTTAATCAAACTCCGCAAAATTATTAAGATTATTACCTGAAGTCCGATATGTGTAGTTCTGGAATAACAATATTGCCACACGGACAGTATATTAGCTCATAAGTTGATAATAAATTACATCAACTTAATTAATATTTATAAACAAAACAAATGAGTTGAATATATATGAATAGACGCTGGAAGAAGTACAAGGTAGCGGAATCTGACAGGAAGCACGTAAATGTTTAATAGCCATTAATTATCGCGACTTAATTTCTTGCGTTACGATAATGATTGTGCTAACTCACACCGAAATACAATTTTGCGTGAATACAGCTAAAGCGATAAATATAATTTGTACTCCGGTTATGATCATAAGGCCTCGGAATACAGGTAATTTGTAGCTGTTGGCGCAAAGCCGCGCTTAAAGCGATATTTGCATTTGAATCCGCACCATCTCCAAACATGTTAAACGCAGTTATTTGTACACAAATTTATACGTCTCGTCCGTGTACGTCGCGTTACTGTACAATTCTGCTGTATCGGAACGCTTTAACGGTTCGCCCAAGACGACTGATATTATTATTCGCTTAATACATCGCGAATCGATCGAGGTCCAAATCATAATGAAACGAAAAAAAAGAATATGAGAAGTCACAATGTATTATTAAAGGAACGTATCGAACGGCATATGAATTTCAGGAATCTTCCGAAATTATAACGATCTCCTTTATTCATTCCTTCAATAGCCTGATATTCGAGTCACCCTGAATAATGCAGAGTCACGCTCTTTATGAATTTTTATGCGTACCACGGAATGGAATACATTTGAGTTTGTTTCAATCCATATAGATCTGACGGATACTCCCACAATTGTCCCAGCAATGTGGCTGTATCTGCCTTGTATACTATATTTGTCATTCGTCCGCATTTATCGGCTATAAATCAGAAATATTTAATCGATGAGTCAACGTCGGAAAATTTATGTTTAGTTGAACGAGTTAACCGTAACTTATCCGCAATATGAAATCTGCCCTACATATTCCATATAAATTTTTTATAATAAAGATTTTATTAAATTGTAAAAAACTTGAAAAAGATTATACTAAATTTTCATTAAATATATCTCATTCTCTCTCTCTCTCTCTCTCTCTCTCTCTTATTTTAAGATAATAATTTTTTAAATAAACAATTTTTAATTAATTCGAGTATAAAAATTACGAAAATATTACTTAATCTTAAAAAATCTCTTAAAAGGTTTCTTAAAATCTTTTAAAAGATCTTTTCATTGATTATGCAAATTAAGTATTTTTTTCATTATTTGTCTCGAAGAGTAAGTGTGGACATAAAACATATTGTATAATGGCGCATACAGCGTCTCAACGTTAATTACTAAGAGCTCGCACGATTAATGTCACACTTAAAGATTGTGAGCTTCAAACTATCGTATAATTGTATTTTTTGCGATGAAAATTACGTCATTATAAAAAAAATACAACGCAACTTGTAGTCATAACATGATATTGTCATTAAAAAACTCGAAATGGATTGTTTTCCGACATGTGTAATTTCCTTGGCTTTGCTATTTTTTCTTACGGATGTATCCATAGTAAATAGTATATCAACATTCTGCCGAATATTTGAAAACTAAACATTTTTGTATAAATTCGAACGCTTTTTTCAAACAGTCTACGTTGTGTGAGACGGTTTTAATGTTCTCCTGTAGCCCTTTCAATTTGAAACCGGTCTGCTGCGGGGCTTTCGGCGCGGAAGATGTGCGAATAATGTTAATTGAAATGGTCACTCGTCTGGCCAAACTGCAAATAGTTGCTCTCCCAACACCCAGTAATCTCATCGAACGCCAAAGGTCGCCAGCATTGCCGCAGAATTGCATTCGCACAAAATTGCATTCGCGGAAAAGTATATTCGCCTTTTATTTATAGAAAATATACTCGCTCGATAAAATGTGCGAGGAAAACGTGTTATTGGCTATTACCACGGTATACACTTTATTTAATCGCAGGTACGTAGCCAATTAGTTTGTTCGCCATTTGCGTGTTGCACCACGTGAACGTATTCGGTGGAATCCGATTTTAGTGGTGAGCTAACATTTTGTTGCTCATGGACGTGCATATTGGAAATTCGTAAACGAAAATGGCATCCATGGTTAATTACACTTTACACACAGATGTTTAAACTGACATTAACGTGTTGTGCTTTAAATAAAGTCGTATATTATGCTTACGCATCTCTTTATGCATGATAAAATGGATGCTTATATAAAACCACAATTTATGTTATATAATTATTTATTTTATTACGTAAATGTATGTATTATTTAAATAATTCTGAAATATAAGAATGATTGAAATTTTACAACAATTTTTTAACAATTTTTATTTTGAATTAAAGTTAAGAAAGCTAATAACTAATTTAAAATATGTATATTTTATCCAATGGGTTTTCATTTCTTTTTTTTTACCGAAAATCTTTTTACCGAAAATTCAATCTTATAAATTGTATATAACTGAACAACAAAATAAATTTTCTCTCTGGGGAGAAGTCAATTTTAAATTATTGATCACGAAATCTATCGATAGAAAACAGAATGCGAGACCCTGAATGCGCTTCGCGTATGTACTAACAATACACTGCGCTGCAATTCACATTTTTCTCATTCGATATCACGCTGCACGTTTCCGACCGCATACGGGCAGTCCTCACTTATATGAATTTCAAGATTCAAACGTGACTGTAGCCCGTTAGATTGCGAGCGTTTGTTTCGAGATCTTGCCGCGACACGTTTCGCCTGTCGTGCTACTTCTTAAGGCGCGAATCTTTTCGCAGAATCGTGGCCCCGCTGTCTCGCTATACTATTGCCGTAGCCAATAAAGTTTAACTGCACCCTTTACACGGAGTTTGCGATAGCGATGTCGTAGTTCTCATGATAGGCGGACGACTTGGAAAAGCTCTACAGCGAGTCCTTATCGGCCGTCCCTGGCTCCCTATCACCTGCCTTCTCCTTCACAGTTGTATCTCCTTTTCTTTTCCTTTCTCTTTCCAGCTCCTTCCTTCTGCTCTCATTTTGCACCTATTGTGATAACCATTTACATAAGGAATCCCGGAACTACGGACGGCAGTTACCGCAGACGGTATATACCCGGATCTCTGCCGGGGTTGAGACGAGCGGGGTCAGTAAGAGGACTACGCCTAAAGCCGGAGCTATTTATGTGCTATTGCATGCTCCTATTAGAGTAAGCAGTGGGATCTGTGATACCGCAATCATCCGTAGAAAGCAACGTAGACAATGAAAATAGATGTACGTAGATATGAACGTAGATATGAACATAACTTTCACGTATTCTCTGTATTTCTAGAGCGTCATATATAATTATTAGATATTTTTTTATAATTATAATTATTAGATATTTCTGTATAAATAAGAATTCTTGTAACAGAAAATTTAATTGAGGGGATTATCAAGATTTTTCAAAAAAAATAATGGTCGATATGTTACTTAATAGACATAATTTATCTAGACAGAAATCTTTTATAAGTTATCTACATATTGAATCATTAATTATTAATTATTAATTATCTACGTCTTAAGACACGCAAGAAGAGCTCAATATATTGTTTTAGCTTACCTTGTCTTGCATTACCGTGTCTCCAAATTTTCAGAAATTTATTCCTATATTTTTTCATTGAAAAAAATATAAACCTCAATGACCCAGATTACAGACTACGATGAATTTCACATTATTAACGAAGGATTAAATTATTGGTTATTCGCGTTACTTATACTTTTTGTACTCAGCATCTTCGCTTTTTCTTTCTTCAACGTCCGAATATTTGTTTTCTTACAAGGAAATTTTATTTACAAAAATTTTAAGGGATTTCAAATGACGTAAACAGCCTTTATATTTGCTCTTGTACGGTTTTCGTAGTTTTGATTATTTCGAGTGCGCGGTAGAAGCTTATTGTATGTGAGAGGAGCTTACTGTACTCAATGATTCAGTAACGCTATTGCATTATCTATCTTTTGACCCTTCGTTCCTTTCACCTTTTTTCTAGAAAACAGAAGAGAAACGGAATTCAGGAACATACTGTCTTCGTAGAGTTCAATGCCGATGATTTTACCGTACTTGTTACCAATTTTGCTGCTGGCAGGTCACTGCAGCGATCGTACTCACTATCTTGTGCTTCCGGACTTTTGTATCAACCTACTTCGTGGAGAAATTCTCTTAGAGCCCGATCTTTAATGAAGCTACTCGTGGTCTCTACCGAGATTTTAAGCTAATTGAATAATTTCAGTTTTGAGCCGTTCGAGGTTGCCGGGCGTGTCCCAAATAAGTTCAGCGACGCCATCCCGCCACTGGGACGACGCGGATGCAAATGTAATGACCATCGGAACGATAAGAGCTTCGTGCATAGAAGCTGACTTACCTAGAGTCGCCCGAAGCTCTGCCGTAAGAATTAATCCAGAGAAATTCAAGAAATCCCTGGATAAAACAGGAACATCGGCTCTCATTCCAATCTTGTTTTAATAACGTCGTCGCGTTCCCGGTGCTGTGACCCGTACACGACCCTCGATGCAGAACGGCTCGTAATTGTATTTAAATGACCGCGTCATGCCGATCGGTAACGTGCAACAGCGTTGCCGTACACTCGCAAACCTCTCGCGAATGACTAAATCGAATGTGTTCATTACGTGGAGCATGGGTTACATTTACGATTGAATTCATTCGGCTAATCGTGACGATATACTCTGAGCTTAAATGCGTTCGACGTAATCGGCTGCGAAATCTTCGCTAAAATTTGGCACAAACCATTTACTTTTAAAGACACCTCGTTTTCCAATTTCTATAGGGTTAGGTTATAATAAAAGTTTACGAGAATATCGTCCAAGAGAATATAAAAAAAAAGTTTTTTTAATCGACTCTACATGATTTCTTTTGGCCATATTCAATATAAGTAACACAAAAAGGATCATTTTTCACGTTATAAAGTTTTATTCTATGTTTATTATCATGAGAGCAACTTACTTTAATTATTTATTTCAATTCAAATCAAATTAATTTTAGATAATAAAAAATTATAAATATTTATGTAGTAGAAATTATGTTTTTAATTATTTAGTAAATTATCGATGAAATATTCAGAAATTGCATTAATCATTAATAATAAAAGCATAAATTTTCTAGAGGTTGTATGTTATGAATAACCAAACACGGTTTTATTGCTTTCATATAGATTTATTAATAATTCAACAGAAAACCAACATACTGAGTCTTATCAATTTTATTATTTTAATATTTATCGTGTATATATCGTATCTAGTTTTTGAAAAAGGAACGATCGAATAATGATTGCCTATAAAGAAGCATATATTTATATTATGATCTATATATTTATATTATGATCTATATATTTATATATGATTGGTAGTACAAACCCGCAATTCTGATTGGATATCGGACTTTCTTCTTTCGGATCGAATCTCACTGTGATTGCGCTCGCTCCATCTCCACACTTCTTCACCTCCTTCTCCTCACCTGTCAGCTCAGTCAATGTTTATTTAGCCTCCCCTGTTTGCGGGTCGAGGAGTACAAATTAGAAGCAACGCCGCTGATGATTCAGAAGGGTCCCCGCTATGTTCGATTATCTTCCACAGGCCGTATTCGCTATTTGCCATCTCTTCCCCCCCCCTCCCCCCCTCTCTCTCCATGTTCTTTCTTTCCCACTGTCTGTACGAGCTTCGCTATTTCGATTCGTGTCATTCCGATTGCTTTGCGATGTCGATCGTATGTAACAAACTCGAAAAAACTTGCACATGTGTCTTTGGCGTATTGGAAAATTTTGATTGAAGTTATTTAATTTATCAAACTATTCCTATTTTTCACAAACGTTAAAGATGAAATTATTTAAACTATTATCAAACTATTATTTTTAATGCAATTGTTGGAAATATAACATAATAAAAAAATAATAAACATTAATAAAAAAATTAATATCTGCTAAATTTGATCTGAATTAGAACATTTAATAAATCAATCATGCAAAAATTTGTTTGTTAATATTGTTACAATGAACTTTAATTTCCGATTCTCTCTCTTTCTCTCTCTCTCTCTCTCTCTCTCTCTCTCTCTCTCTCTCTCAGATCAAGGGAATGATGATCATAATCGGCATGCATTTAAGATAAGACGCACAGCAATAATTTAATATTAGCGATGATTCGATCTACATTGCTCAAATACCATCTATGGGGGTGTAGGCGACTAATGAGAATAAGCATGTCGACTACGTATAGACTCTGGTTGAATTGTAGCTTTGAACGGCCACTACTTATTAGTGAAGCGAATATCTGTGCATTACAGAGATTGTTTCGTTGTTGGCTAAATGATACGTTTAGTGATAACTGTTTCTCATGAAAATAGAAGTAAAGTAGAAGTAAAGATGATGGCATAAAAAAGAAATCTTTCAAGAAGTTCAACTGTTTCAACAATTTAATTTTCTAGAACTTATTTAATTATTAATATTTTTAAGTTATACATTAATTTCATTTAATAACTTATATATAACAAATGAAAAACTTTTTATAGTTCTTTTCTAATAATTTTATTAACTCTGAAAATGATTTATTTATTAATTATTTTATTTTTTTATTACAAAGATGCATTTATGAAAAAAGTAGAATTTATTGCATTAAATGTGACCAATAATGTGTTCAATAATGACGCGTTCAATAATGAAATCATCTGCATGGCCATAATTTTGATAACGTGGGCGGTGTCGAATTTCGTATGTGACTGATGACAAATCACGTTGCGCCTATAATTCATGGGACGGAGTATCTCGTATCCGTTTGCTTCGGCTGCGTTTGGTGATTTTAGCACGTTGGTAATCTCGATAGCGTGTGCGGGTGGTCCACGGATACGATGAAGTTTCCGCTTTCTATATAAACAAGCTATGGTACGTTCTGGCGCCGTGATGGCTCTGAACCCTGAGACACGGACACGGCGCAGACGTTAAAGCGGTATCAGTAATTACCACCGTGTCGGTAAATAGGGAGTCTGGCCAGTGCCAGGATTCAAGTGCTACCAAGCTCTTCTCATGTCAGAACGCGTACAGGTACAAGATATTCAATAGACGACACCGCGAGCGACGCTGTCCGTCGAGATTCAACGCGAGATAATATTCCAATTTTATTCTATTACCCAAATAGAGAATAATCTCGAATACAAAATCGTACATTCGTTACTCCGGTCGTTGTTTTTACTTGTTAGATAAGACGAAAGTGGCCACTCCTATTATTTCAATGAGATACGATCTCTCAACGAGAAAACACGGGAACTGCGGCGGAAAGTGAGAGCACTACTTTAGAAATTAACTCGTTAATCGATCTGTAATCTCAGCAGCTTATCCTTCCTTGGTAACAACCACTGAGGTACCATGGCGCTATGATTTAAAGATACGTCGATCATATGGAACGGAAGCAACGGCTTTCCTCAGAGTGAAAAACGAGAAGCCCGTTATCGCGCTTTCGACGGCAGAACCGTGGAGGCGATTCACGTCAAACGCATCTATCATGTACTCGTAAGCGAAGGATTTCAGGAGGAAAGGGGTTCAGGGACGTCCGTTCAACGGAAACACATGAAACTCAAGTGCGATCGTCGCGAGCGTCGTCGTTTAACGGTGCTGCACATCTAGAATCTTTTTTTTTATCACTCTCGTATTGCTGGAGAGAAGTACCTTTGAAACATCTTCAAAGGCTGCTTTCAGATACGATACCAATTGCAGAGCTCTTCGTTGAACCTTTCTGGAGAATGACCAATGTTGACGATAAGTGTGCTATTTCTTTCGAGATGCTTTTTCTCTTTTACGTTGACAACGTTTCCGTTCCTTTACAATGTCCAATTTACCGTGAGTGTTACGAGATTTTATTGTTGCAATATTTATTAGAGAGATATTTATTAATATTTTGTTAAATAATCAATCTCAAACACTTTTTCTGAATTAATTAATAAATATTTTATGAATTTATTTTTTATTTGATATAAGGAAAGTTGCTAATGTTTATCACTTATAAATATTATTTTTAGCAAATTGATATGTTGAAATTAATAAATTTATCATTAAAAATGATCTTTATCGTTACATTGCAAATTCATGTTAAATAGTAAAACAATTAATCAAATCAATTAGATTACAACTTACAATAATCTTGGTATATTTTTGATCGTCATAAATCGTGCAAAAATCAAGGGACTATTTGACGCCAAATCATTTCGCTCTGTTATTCATTTCGGAACATTCCGGCAAGGGAAACCACAGAAGTATTACACGGCATTAAAAATTGTCTCGTATTGGACTTTCATCAGTATCAGGTCTATACATGTAACGAATAGGTGAATATGTACGACGATAAAAGGAAAGCGATACAAAAAGTGACGATTTCGCCGATGGAGTTCGTGTTTCGATCGTGTCGAGTTCATTGGCTCGAAATCGAATCCGTTTATCCATTAATACGCGGACAAAGTCGTCAACGCGACGATTGCGACTACGACGAAGACGGCGCGGGCAAATGGGAAGAACGAAACGGCAGGAATAGAGAGACAAGTAGAAATGGTAGGCACGCTGCCAGCCCACCAGCCGTCCAGCAGATCCAATCTTTTTTAAACGGCCCGCTCATTCATCGTGGCCAGACAGTCTCACGATTATAAAGCGCAAATCCTTTTATTTCATATCGTTTCGTCCCGCCTCCACTCTTATTTTTTGCCACTCATTTCCATCTCTTCTCTTTTTCTTCTTTCTCTATCTCTCGTTCTCTCTCTTCTTGCACTTTCACGCATATGTCTTCCCACTTCTTCTCCATTTTATATTTTCCATCTATCACTCATTGCACTTCGATATTGTTTCCGATTATTTTATTATTCTCATTTGCTTTGCAAAAGGTACTATTATCGACGTAAAATGTCGGCAAAGAATAGAATAATTACTTAATTAGCAGTCCACCTACACAAAGTCTGCTATCGTTCTTCGGTTACCGTTGCGAATGAGACAGAAAAACGGAAGTAAACGCGGAAGAATGAGAAGGCAGCAAATACGGTAAGCTTAAATGCTGCTAGTCGAAGAAAGCGCGAAAAGAAAACAGCGCGACATCGCGTTTGCGGCTTTTCCACATCCAAGTCAGTCGCCGTTACTAATCCGCAGTGTCGGGCTGCGAGGATCGCCCTTTTAATACGTTTCTTCCGGTTCGCATACGAGCATTACATTACATATAAAAGCATTTACATAAACAAGGAAAAGCGCAGAGAGAGATGGAGACAGTTGGCATTAACTTACTAGAATAATTTAGATGCTTCACTGTAAAAATAATTTAGATTATTTTTTTTTGTTTAAATATAAAACAACGCTATAATTTAACTAATTGATTAATATATGAATTCATTATCATTGCGAAAGAAAATATTACATTTTTCTTTTATACCTAAAAATCATATATATAGATATCACAATATAAATTTATATTTCTCGGAATTTTAATGTGAAACATTACCATGAAAAATCATCAAAAAATCCATTTTTCAATATGAAAAAAGTTAATATTCTTCTATATTCTTCTTATGCAAAATCCTTCATTAAAAAATATGTATGCATTTACTTGCTTTTCATTTTCATATTTTTAATATAAATTTTATGTAATGTACATTGAAGTTAATTTATGGAACTGTTCCTTTATAACATAAATATCGAATTTCTTTGTGAATTATATACATGTAATGCATATATTGAAAAAAAAACTCATTTCGGTAATTCTTTCCGTACGTATGCAAAATGTAAGTATAGTAAGAAGTTGAAGTGTGCTTAAAACACAAGGGGGAGAAATACATCTATTAAATATGGAGCATGGAGAGAAGCTTCGACCACAACTGCGCGTAAAGCACGCGAACTGCCAAGTCCCTGATAATATTTACATATAACGAAATGCATTTGGGTTCTCTAATTATACATTATTAAAGTAAGTAGCCCGTCACTCGTAACTCTCAGGCTACACTCGTAGCCCCGAGAATATCTATCGCGTGAATGCCGCATACGTGGCCCCCGCGATAATTTAGTTTCCTCTTACGAGTTTCGTGGCGAACGCACATATTATATTCACCATGGATATGTACACACACACACACACACACACACACACACACACACACACACACACACACACACACACATGCGTGTATAGACGCACGCTCGTTGTGACGTCACGAAGCTCGGTGGATGAGATTTCACACCCGACGTTTACTTTTTACGACCAGAGGGTTGAAAGGAGTAGCTTACCACGGCAACATGTTGTTCTTTATCTTTTATTTTCCCCTACTCTCACACGCGAGTAGAGCAGGCGGAAGGATCCAGGCGGAAAGCACGTTCTATATATACGCAGAGGTTCAGCATATTTCGTCTATCCATTATTCATTGTGGGCAGCCTTCCCTTGTTCTTTTGTTATGTGCTTCCTGCGCCAGGGCTGCTCGCGACGCACCGACTGCCTTCCCTACTTCCCTTTACCCTTTTCCTTTTTTTCTTTTCTTTTCGCCCATCACCAAGGCCTACGTAATACATGTACATATGTATGTATATTCGCCGAGTGCCCATCATTTATCGAATTATGATCTTATATAGATTCGTGCGCGATTGCCGGAAATTCATCGAGCAATTTTACGGTACGTCGTAACATCGTAGCGTTATGGAAATGTTTTCTCGCATTCCAGACGACATCGTCATTGTTGTCGTGATCGTCCCCGCGAAAGCACAGCACGAAAAGGAAGGATAAAAGGAACGATTGACTGTCCTTTTTCCCGATTGTCACATGGCTATCTAGGAAGTGCGTTTGAATTATTCATATCCGGCGAGCTTTCTCTCGACGGAGAGATATTTTTATCTCCACGCGTACCTTCGCCGAGTACCTTGCGAACCTTGTAAAGGTACGATGATGGAGACGAAATTGTTATGCTGATCTCTGCTTACTAAGACAGTAGATAAGATCATGTTATTTGTCTGCAATCCTTTAACAGAAGCTATATGCTCGCGTTGTACACGTTAACTTTTATGAGCATTACGTAACTTTTTATTGCCTCTCGAGACACACGAGAAAAGTTTTGTCATCTGTCATGGTTATATACATGTGGGCATTTTAAATTGATAATTTTCTACTGTTTCACTGATTGTTGAATGATATTGATACAATTTCTTTTTCTTAACCCTTCGTCTGCAGTTTGAGTCTTTTCTTTAGCATAAGCGAAATTTCACTCTCAAATTTCTCTTTTTTTTGCATATTTCAATTTTTTCTAAATATATATTTTAACTTTTCAAAAACTATTTGGCAATGTAGTAAAAATGTTGAAAAGTAATACTGAATTTTTTCCTACTTTTAAAAAAAAACTTAAAACAGTAAAAAATTTAACTGGACAAAGATTCAGATTGCAGACGGAAGAAGCAAAAATATTGTAAACAAAGAATTAATGATGTATTATTCTAGATCGCAAAGTAACAAAGAATTTAACCATAGCTTACTATCTGGATTAAAAGTTATTCCAATAGTAAGTAATATAAAGATGTATGAAAATGTATTATAAAATATCATAAAAGTCTTAATTTTGCATTTATTTTAAGTATTTGAGATGATTTATGTAAAGTTATATTGCGATGCGGATATTAATTGTTATGTAAATGAAGCTTCCTTTTCGATATACAGTTGTTGTGTAAATAAATGAAATATAAATTTTTGTAACTAATCTCTGAATCACAATGAAACTTTACATAAATCATTTTAAATAATTTAAATATTTAAAGTACTTACATAAATATTTGAAATTTTTGTCATTGTCTTTTCAATTTTAATTTATAACAAAAATAACAAATAAAGTAAATAAACAATAAGAACGTATTATACAAGAAAAATAGATTGTTACATAACTTTTATACATGTATAATTTATTTAAAATACAAAAATTCACACAAAGGTTGTTGTGAAAATTAGATATAATGCATCCTTAAATTAAGATAAAAAATATATCTAGTAATCAAATTCTATTTCTTGTCTCCGAATTTGTACATTAAATTAAATTTGTCGATATTGTCTTTTCTATAAATTCTTTGTCGCGAGAGGATTTTCTAAGTTCAGCTCTGATATTACCATATAACAGCTCAGTATGGAATTACGGGAATCCGATATGATCGTATATAGACACATCCGTGTAGAAACCAATAACATATACTGAAATAGTCTCGAGAGGAAATTAATTATGTGTTCTATTAAATTACGTACATGCGAACGTAATAACGCGACGAGAAATGCTGAGAGCCGAGCACAATCCACATGAATCGTTATACAAGTTCGTTCGTCCACATACATAAAGAGGAATTGTTTAAAAGGAAATACGCAGGCGGAGAGCGATATCTCTCCGTGGACAGGTTCAGCGACAGGAATTTCCATCGCTTGGAGGTACTCTCGGATTTCTTGTTTCAACGCCATTCTCGTTGCCGTCGTCGTATTAGATGCAAAACTGCACGCATCCTAGATCTTGAAATACATAGGAGTCGACTCTCGTACGCCCGCCGCCGACCTCCCTTTCGCGGCGACGCTTCGCAGATTGCATCGAAAATTTAAAGTCGGGAACTCAAAGAGGATTCGAGGACTATTTTCCTCTACCATTGAAATTGGCTTGATTCAGATTCGGTCCGGAATCGGCCCAAGTCGGGCACAGAGATACGTGCCCGATGTGCACTGCTCGCGTCTCATCGCTCGCGATGCCGGGCGAAGGAATAAAACGGGTTTCCAGCACGCGAGAAGATTTTCATCCGCTTGGTTGGTTATGTTCTCGGAGCTCTCTTACGGGTCACCATAGTTCACATCGATCAAACTTTACCGACAGCCGTTTGCTATTCAGAATATGAGAATGCTAGTTGACTTAGGAATGAACTCTTAGCGTAACATCTCAAACAACGCGAATAATTTTTGCATTTTTTAAATTTTACTTAACAATATCTAAGAATCATAGATTAGGATGTTGATCAGTGTGCATAGAAAAATTTATTTTAGATTAATGATGCATGAAAATACCAGATTGCTCTTTTACATTTATTAGAAAATATTTTTTAAAAGTATAAAATCATTCATTTTAATAATGTGTTGTTTGTTTTTTTTATTACAACGTATGTAAAACATTAATTATATCCAAAGTGAAATTAGCTAATGATAGTTTTAATAGTACGCTTTTATGCTTGTTTTTATGCACGTTTTTACATATTAGCGATAATGTCAATGTTGATATAAATATCTTTAAAGCAATAATTATCTGAAAAAAATCTATTACGAAATATTTTTATTACAAACAGAATATCAGAATATTTATTGTAGAATCGGAAAATAATGAAAATATGTCTCGTGAAAAACGAAGAAATATCTAGGTCAATTGAAGAATACACTGTTACATAATTCAATCGATGCTGATATTTTATTTATTTCATATAATATATTTCATACTTATACTTTTTTATTATCTTAATTTCTAAGTAATCTCTTGAAGATGTTGCAATCACTAATTACAAAAATCAAGAATTCAGAAACACATGGAGAAGGAAATTCCGCTTCTGCGCTCGCGTGCAAGCTCGCCGATTCATATCTACTGTTGGCGCATTCGGGCATTGTTGTAGCAAAGCAGCAAGGTTTCCGCCTCTCGGGTGAATTCATCGTTCCTGCGAAGCTCAGGTTCCGCCGTGCAAGAGCGCGTTCTTCCGTCGCGGATCAAATGGCTCTGCACCAACACGGCTTGTTCAACGGCATTATCGCGCTTCTACCCGCGACCGCCATCCCCGCCCGTTGCTCATGGATCATGGTTATATGGTGGACGTAGCCCATTTGTTATTTACCGCGAGTGCGGATTCGCACGATACGCAACGGCGGCGCCGTTCAACTGAAGCTGCATCGTCCCGACGAACAATGGGATTCGCCACGAGATTGCAGGGAGAAACAATCACCGAATACACGCCCGTATAATCGCAATCGCGTTTCTCTCAATCGTGCACGTGAGGGGAAGAAGGCGCGGGGGAAGTACAGCTTGATTGGCCTGGGGAGTTCGCATTTAGAATCTACAAATCATCTTTACATGGTCGTTCGACGCTGTATTACTCCGTAATTATTGCTATCTCGCGATTCAACCACGACGATCCTTGGAAAACAATTCTTATTTTGTTGGTCGTTTCGTGGTAAATAATAAGGACGGGAAAAAATTACGGTAGATTAGTTTTGCAACGAAATTGGCTTTCTTTTCCGAGGAATAATGTAACAATCACAGAGTTAACCGTTGCAAGCAAGATACATGCACGATTTAAAATGTCAGGACGTGTATTAAACAAGAAGTATAATAGCGAAACGATATCGAAAAATCTTGGCTCTTTTTCTCTCTTGTCGAATATAAATAAAAGAGTTCACGAAAAGATTTTTGATATAATTAATATATATTTAAAAATTTGGCCTGAAATATAGATCTGAAAATAATTTTTGTTGGCTAATTAAAATAATAATGTAGGTTACGAGAATGTAAAAACTTTTTGCTCATCATGTTTGAATTTTTTACATAATTATTTTGATGATTCAGTAAAATTATTTTCAATAAAATTATTTTCAGCTCTGTATTTAACTAAATTTTTAGATATTTCAGCAAAATCATTCTTTCCATGTTCTAGTGCAACAATAATAGAATTATTTTTCCTGCAATATTTGTTCATTTTGCAATAATAAATTTTGCAGTAATTGTGCAGTAATTTTCGCTATCGGAGAAACTTAAAAATCTAAATTGATACATCCAGTCGATATATTAATTCTTTTCTATTAAAGTCCTAATTCGATGAAATATATATATATATAGACAACTTTGTATTTTACTTTCATTCTGATGAAGCACTATTGAGCCACTGGACTATTATGAATCCGCAAAAGCAATCGTGCAGCACGACAATAAATCCAGAGGGCCAATATAACCAAGAGAACGCAACAGGAATGGTGCGAGGGCGCTAAGATTACCCCTCAGCTCATCGAGTATTAATTATATCGGGTCAACGCGCAACCCCGCAACGCAACGCCATCGCGGGCTGATCCTGAACATCTCACTACGGTCGAATATACTATTTGTAGTATATTCTTTCTTTAATGAAGGGCGCCGAAAAGGGCAGGTGTTAGAGAAAATCAAGGAGAAAGAGAAGGAGAAGACGCGAGAGAAGTCTTAACGCTTGCGGTGGTTGCGGCGTTAATGACTGTCTGATTCAAAGAGAATTTGCGAATGAATTCCGACAGGCGTAACGAGAGAGTCTCGCAAACGACAACGACAACGATGACCTTACAGCACATCATTAAGCGGTATCTACAAAAAATTTGAAGGCATAAAAATTATATTTGAAGCGATCATTCTCCTTACATTTGACTGTGTTTGGTCAATTTCTTAGTCCCGAAACACAATAGACGTCTTAAGCCTTAAAGAATTAATCAATCACAGTCGAAGTGAGAAGAATACTCGACTATGACTAGTCAATTTTTTAAGGCTTCCTACATCTACTGTCTTTTGAGACTTAAGGCTTAAATTTTATGCTTTAAAATCTTATTGTAGACATTGCTTTATCGTATATTAATTTATCCGTCTTGACAAGTTTTTTGTGCACAACCGCACTGTGCAATTTACATACATTCCGACTTCTTTCGCTCTCTTCGTTTTCGGTATAGACGTTTTTCGAATTTCGCCATCCTTTTTCGACTTGGGAACTTGCGGGAGCTGAATCAGTTACACACGTCACGTTATGACGGTGGACTTTCGATTCTTCTCCAAACCAGTAAATTACGGTAACGAACCTGTATCGAGGAGTCACGGAAATCGGAAGCCGCCACTTCACTACTCAGAGATTGTAATGATCCGAAGATAACCACTTCGAGCGGATAATGACAGAAAACGAGCGGCTCATTTTGTCGGAAGTTGCTGATCGGAAGTGTCGGTTTAAGATGAAATGTTCGTTGAGTATTTTCTTTACTCAGAGCAGGGATTGAGAAGATTCTTTTGTTTGTAGCTCTTTCAGAATTAACAGTATGATGTTTGTGAATTCGGTATAGTTTTATGTCGTAAATAATAAAAATATCATATATTCGCCGAACATTTTTGCATAAAGACATTTATATCATCGGAAAATTTACGTTTTATTCGAACATCATATATAAAATATTGAGATGAAATAATATTATTTATATTGATATTAAAATTGATGGATTATCGCAAAATGATACAAGATATCTCGTGACCAATACATCTATTATTTTAATAACATTATGCATAGAATACTTAAATTATCTATTAAAACTAAAAATATAATAAACAATAACTGATACGCTTCATTCTATGCTTACTTAAGATGGTACCACAAAGATTGATAGTTCAGACATATTACTAGTAGAAAAATTGAGTAGTCCAGAATATGTATGTGCAAAAATGCACTTTTATATTTTCCATATCATCGCATGTTTCGCTGGCTCGACAGTTTATGGTAATAATGCAGACAATAAAAATGTGGCCGATAACAATGTCGCGACAGGAACGCCCTAAAACAGTCTAAAGATGATGGAAGAAATAAAAAAAAAACATTAATTGTCGCGGCAACGATACTTTTTGGCGCGTGACGAAAGCTTTAAGTATTAAAATGTTTACTCGTAATAAAACGCATTACGTACTGGCGAGGGCATCGTTAACACGCTTGAACATTTTATTAGCACTTGATGCCGGACACTCGCATCAAATTCGTTGATGGCCGGTCATCGATTTGATGCGTCCCGGACCGGCGATCAACTGGAACCGAACGACAAGTCGAGTGTTAAACTGTAGCCGATTGAGCGAGCACGAAATAATTATTTCGTGCCGAGCGACGTCGTCGAAATTTGACTATGGAAAAATGTTCGGAATTTTATGACCTCACCATGCATTCGTCAGAGTAAAGTTAAATTTGACATGCCATTTCCTACACAAGTACGCGATGCCATCTACAGGTTTGCGAATAAGTAAAAAGAACGGAAGTGCTTTCGAAACTTCGATTTAAACTGATTGCATGCAGAGTCAGTTACGTGGAAATACATTACGTCTAAGATAAACATGTCGATCGATAAAAAAACGATTAATGTAACTTCTTTTCATGCAATATGGTAAATTATATTGGTAAATTATATGTTCTGTCAACTGACGCTTATGCGCGCCATAAAAAGCATTTTTATCATGAATCATGTTGAATCGTGTTCATTGAGTTTTATCCACTATTGGGCGATAAATTTATATTGGCAAAAATAAAATCGCCAAATTCCTACGTTTTACAAAAAAATAAGCCGGAATAATTTAAAGCTATATATCTATTTTAGTAGGCTTCTTTACTTTATGTTTGTCAACAATCTAATAATGCATATGGCTCACTAATCATGCTTTTATAATTGATTGACGTAAATTGAGCGCAAAGACTGTAGATTTGATTATTCACCGACTGCACTCATTAACTTGCACACGCTTATTAACATCTTAAGAAAACTTTTGACACGAGAATAGAATACGAGAAATAGAAATCAAAATTGTATAATTTTATTTGTCGTTTTTAATAGCAGCTTAAAAATCAATAACTTTTGTCTTTGTTTGAACGTAACGATCTGTTACAGTTTTATCAGATGAGCAGTCTTCTGTTATTAAAGCAGAAAATGGCATGAAAAATGTCTTGTTTCCAGAAAAGGTAGCCTGAATGATGCACCGTCCTGTCTGAAAACTTGGGCTTTGGTTATATAAGTTTTCCATATCGTAACCGTCGGAATATGGATGATTAATCTTTACTGCACGGCACGAGTTTCTAAAACGTCATCTAGTTAGACAAGATTAATCGTATACGGCCGGGGTAACAACTTGTAAATTTATTATTAAGCCGTAAAAACCATTATGTGTTATTCGCGAGATGCTCTGCGACACGAAGATGGATGCGCAATATCAGGGGGCCATAGAATTTAACGAACTTCATTCACTTTTCAGTCAGCGAGATTTTAAGACATATCGCAGTTGCAAAATTAGTTTGACATGATTTATAACTATCAAATTAAGTTAATGTAATTAATAGAAAGATCAGATGAATGCAATTACCTTTACCCTCTGCATTAATCGTGTACAAAAGACGCGTATAAAAGCGGTTTTCGTATTCATATAGATACAGAATGACCTTTTTTCTTTCCGTTACATTTTACATAATCCTCATATAAACGATGAATATGGTTGAAATGAAAAATGAAGTCTCCATTTGTATGAAAGTTTTGAGTTGTTCAAGGAAATGTCGATGTCACAACTATGTACGAAAGACACGAGGGTCTACTAATAAGTTTTAATGAATGAGCTTTCAATTAACTCAATTTAATTCATATAGATCCCCAATGATCTTGAATTAGCCAAATGTAACGCATGCAAATTACCATTCCGCGCGCGCATGTCACGAGAGATTAGGGAGCAAGGAGGTGATGAGGGTGTCGCGCACACCAGCGAGTATCAATTTAATTTACAGCGTATTCGGAACGAACTTTGTCGCGACACAGCCCTCCAACTCCGAGGGCTTCGAACATAACATTAACAAGTGACCGCCATTCGGTATCCTCGCCGTTCATCGTTGCTTAAACCCCTGGATCTCTCTCTCTCTCCCTTTTCCCACCCATCGTTCTTGGCCACCCCGGTCGCCATCGTGCACTAGCAGCCGCACCCCTCGCATTAAACTGTCTCAGAGTCACAGAAGCCAGCCTGGTCGGCCGTGTAATGGGCCTGCGAGTTCCCTGGCGTGGCGGTATTTTCGGTCTGGCCGACCGTAAGTAACTCGGGTTATTTACGAGCGTGCGTAAGCACAATACGCCTGATGATTCCTAACGCTTTATCAGTGTGCGACAGTCCGCTCCGGAGACACGTCCTTCCCTGAAATTTGGTACCCACCCTCTCTGACGCCGCTCTTTCTGAGAAAGATTTAATGTTGCTATCCGCGGCGGTCGCGCCATTCTAAATGGAGTCGAGACGAGGTCGTCTTCGCTCAATTAGAGCGCCAAGCGTACATTAAACAGTCATTCTACAGACTGGAATCGCTATATGCGGATTCTATATATTTATAAAACACTGAAATGCGTTGAATTTTAACAAATCAAAATTTTTAGATGAATTTTTAGATTAATCTAGATAAAGTGTCCAAAATTGAGAGACGCCTTTGGCGTCTAAAAGACGTCTTAAACACTTCTTATGCTTTAACTAGACTTTGTGTTGTCTGGGCAATTATCGTAATCGATAGAATATTAGCAGAGATTATCTGTTAAACTAAATAGCGTAGCATTATTTCTCTACACGGAAAACGGTTTTATTGAAGTACTTAAAAATTTAGTTAGAAAATGTAGATCTAAAAATAATATTGGACCAAAGTAATTATGTGGGAAAACTTAAGCACGATGAGTAATACTGAAAAGTTTTGACATATTAATGTCAAAAGAGCAATCTTTTGAATTTAATAATATTTTATTAATTTTAATTTCTGTTAAGATGTTAAAAATTGTAATGTGTGTTAAGATATAAATTAATCCAATTTTGCAGCGTTTTGCATAATTATTTTACATAATTATTTTGATAAACAAAATTATTTTCAAAGATTTATAGGTAAATCTTTAAATTTTTTTAGCTAAATCATTTTTTTCGCATATTTGTGTACTTAACATAATAATCGATACGTATTAGCAAACTACTAGCGATGGTTAAATCTGAGATGAGATTGTCAAATTTACGTAGGAATACTGAAATCGTGAATAAAGATAACCCCGAAGCTAAGTTCGTACGACTACCTAAGCCCGTGCTCCACAACTCTACATTAAGATAATCAAATGAATTAAGAGGTCGCACCATCGACTCTCTTGACTACTATTTATACTGCTGTGCTATACTAAATCTGGTGTGAACATAAAAGTGATTATACAGAACAATGATTGATTCAAAAATTTTATCATAAATTGATTTAATTCTTTAATTATTTTTTTAATTATTATAAACATATAGCGGCATTTTATTATTTTTATTATTAAATAATTTGGCATATAATTAAATTTTAAATTACAATTCTATAATTCAAAATTATGCACTTGAAAATATCAGAAATTAATGAAATTATATATCGTATCTCATTAATTTGCATTTAAACATTTTATAATTGTTTTATAAGATTGTATAATTAATTTTTAAAGATTTATCATCGAATATGTAAATAAGAGGCAATGATATCATCACGTCCAAATATATTCTATATATACGCATCTCGTGTAGAAAATCAATATTCCTTTGTGCTTTCTTTGATAAATATTGCAAAATAAGAAAAACTATTTTATCTCGAGAATGACGAAAGGATTTTGCATGTGCTTTTCCCCATCCCTACTCCACATGTGTATTCGTGACACTCGGGGGTGACAAAAACCAGCGATCTATCCTCACGTTGCTCGTGCGTCATGCGTGATTATGCACCCCTTCAGAAATGCCACACACTACGTTACATCAATTTATTTACCCTTTTGTGTTTAGCATATCGTTCTCGATACAAACCAGTTTTAGGCAATTAGTCTTATCGTCATATCCAAAACATACAGAGTTTGTTATTTTATTATAAAATCTGCATATATGTATAAAATTTCCATATAATTATTTAAATTGGTTTATGATATTTATTTAATTAAAATTTAAAGAAAAAAAATCAATTTTCGTTCTTTTAATTTGAACGGAACTTTACTGAAATCTGTTAATAATTAACGGAAAATAACATCTAAGGAAAGGTAATAGACTGATGAAGAATTCTACATTCCTGAAAAAAATTTGATGAATAATATATTTTACTAAATGCTTTGTTACGTAACTATGTAATAGAAATTGAGGTTCTTCCGTTTTTTAGATCAATACATTTAAGCAATTTATCCGGGGATCGGAGATCAGGTTGTGCGATGAAAAGATGAAAAGAATGGATAATAATTTGTAGGAGAAATTTAGATTCCAGCCTTGCAAGGGTTATGAAGATTATATGGGAGCTCACGCGAATCGGTTTTAAATGAAATTGAAAT
>NW_017259192.1:2908754-2919096 GCF_001594045.1 Atta colombica | reverse complement strand
TTATTATATATATATATATATATCGGAAAAAAACGTGAGATAAATAACTTATATGAGGAGAGTGCGAATATAGTTCTTACTTGCGAAGGCAACTGTCGTGACGGACTCTATTCTGAGATTATTATATTTTTCTACTGACTGACTATCTTTTGCAGTTCTTCTATATTATGGCAATGAGTGTGGGGATGTTCCAGGATCAATCAAGACTCTTCAAGATTTAGTAGGGACTATACTTGCACTTGTTTTCTTAAGATAAGACAGCAAGGTTTCGCGTAAGCCTTACTCTTGACATTACGAATCTAAGTTTTATGTTAAGAATAAAAATTCGATTTTCTTAATTAATAGACCTCCTTATGTGAGACGAAGTAATGATATATTCTAAATTTTAACTTGGTTTTAATTTTATGGAGAAAAAGAAAAAAAGAAAAGAAAGGAAAAAAATAAAGATATTCATTCTCGCATTCGAGAAGGTTCTTAATATATAATACTACTTAATTATTAGGCATATATGCTATTGTTTAATTATTATTTTAGAAAAAGGGCCTTCAAAAGAAAAGGAAAGATTGAAGAATGGATATTCTTTATCTGTGACACATAATATAACGTGAGTTATCTGTTGATTTGAATATTTAAATAAAGGAACTAAATATGCCCTCCTATAAAGGGCTGTAAAAGGGAAAAGAATTTTACAATATATAAAAGGTATGATAAGGTTCGAAATAAAGATAAAATAGGGACAAAATACTAAGAACTACGAAACTAAGACGAAATACTAAACTAAAAATAAGATAAAGAAAAGTATAAATTATATATTTATAATAAAGAAAGAGAGGATTTTATCGGGATGTAACAGCTTTATGTTGCGAGATTAATTGAAAATGTTAATTTAATGGCGTAGTTCATTTGTTGCATTTTTTCAAAATTCTGATCGTGTACGGCGAAACAAAGCGACTAGGAAGTTAACGCATACCACAAATGAATCTAACGCGATGGCTTGTTTTAAGAGAAGGCATGCTGCTATTCTAAAAGCGCGTTCGACGCGAATTGAATAATAAAAATTACAGAGGGAAAAAAACATCTCTTTGCATCGAGCTGAAGCTACGAAATTGCAACGGCGAGGTAGCCAGAGAATAATTGAAGATAAACTTCGCTGCATTAGTAAAATCGCTGCAATTTTCCGACGGACGCTAATGGTCTAGCAATTATTTCGATGAATTATTTAAAGAATAATGCTCTAAAAAAAGCTCGCTTTTTGGGGATCGATCTGATATCTCGATCGGCTGCGAATTCGCGCGAGAAAGCGCCCCGATGATCATTGATTCGTCACATTATCCGTGACGGCTGCGTGCGAAGGCGCCGTTCATCATTCGAGATTAATCGATCTGACGTACTGCGCGCAGTTTGCTCTGCAAATAAGAGCCCCGTGCGGGGATCGGTGTAAACGGGGGTACGGAACGAACATTATTCATTGTTCATTGAGCGCGTCGCTACGTTATCCGCTTTTGACCGTAAATGCACCGCGAACTTCCTTACGAGATGGCGGAAGTTTTGCACCTGCATTAGACGCCATTTAAAGTAAGCTCGCCGTCCACCGATGACGTGCTACAACGTAATTACCCTGCGCTTCATTGTATTGGCGCTGAATATAAGAGAAAATTTTTTTTAATTAATAGCGATTGTCTCTTTTAGCATTGTCTTAATTCATTCTACTGTGATCGTTACTAATTTCGCGTAAAAGAGCTAAAAGCATGTCTTTTACTGAGGAATAAGACAAAATTTCTGTGCAATGGAAATTCTGTCAAACTCTTGCGATAAAAGGGAAATAATAATAATAATATTGCAAGAGAGTAAAAATATTTCACGCTTACTTATTTAAGTTAAAAAGCCGAGTTAAGAATTTTTATAGTGCACTACAGAGAAATGCAATCCGTTGTTCGGAATTCGCTTATTTATGTGGCAATCAAGACATATGAATAGTCGGATAGATGTATTTTAATGCTCCGAAATGCGTGGTTCATAGGCTCGAATGATGTACGATTATTCGACGGGAAACATAGCTGGTTGGTTCGTATGCCTAATGGAGATATCATGGCATCTAAACCCGGAATTGCGCGATCGAGAATAGAAAATGTCTTCAGACTCGTGGCCGCCGTCGAGAACGGGACTGCGGAATTTAATGTTATCGAGGCGCGACAATGGAACGTGGAAACGTAGAAACCGTTAACCCAGATTCTACGCTGCATGCCCGGTCACGTTGTGTTCGGTGTCATGATTCTACCATTAACGCCGGTCCAAGAACTGCCACGGCCAAACCGCTTCCATTCCTCTTTTCTTCTGAAATCTCGCGCCAGAATGCGCCGCGACTGTGTGGTGCGATTTCAATTGGCTACCGTCGACTTACTTATCTCTCGCAGATTTCTCTGTGTTCCATCTTTTATATTCATCACAAACGATCTTCGTTGCCAAGTTGATAAAACGTAGAGCACATTTCTTCTGTGCTTTTAGGTGTCTCTTTCAGACGTACTGATGAGTTTGAAAACGCGATGACTTGATGTTATCTCTTGAAAACAATGAAGATTGATAAGAGATAATATTATTAGATACTTAAGATAATCTCCTTCACCGTACCTAATATGGCCTTCCATAATTTTGTACTGAATTCAAAATTGAATTGGTAGTTAGATTCAAAAAAGAAAATATTTCTGAATATTAATTAAAAATATTAGACATTTTTAAATACTTACATGCATACAATGAACATTAAAAAGATTAGCAAAGATCATTGAATACATATATTTGTTGTCCTCTTTTTTTATAATGTTAGAAAAATAAAAAACAAAATGTTCTAATGTTATTTTTATAAATTTATTAGGTAATATATTGACATGTTTATTGATTTATAAGAATACACAAAAGACTTTTCTAATTGATTTATCTATTTATCTACTTATCTTCACGATATTTAACAAGTAGATTTGAATTATATAAAAAACAAAAATATAAAGAAAACAAACTAAAAATTACAATCGATGCATATATTCGATAAATTAAATTAGCCATATTAATTCTATCTTACAAACAGTCATTTCCTTTTGGGTTTTAAATAAAACGAAAATATGAATTAAATAATGTTGTACTAATGCAATATTATAAAGTATAAATTCAGAGCTACAATAATATTAACTGTGGAAATTAATAATAATCATTTGGTAGTTATGAAAAGCAATAACTTACCTATCAAATATTATACCACGATCACGATGTTCTGCATTTGGTTTTATTGACAACAACTGAATGCACAAACTGAGCAATTAACTGATACAAACAAATCATGGACAGCCTGTAGTACGATGTATTAGCCATTGAATTTACTGTATAAATATCTACAAACAGTACATCATATTGAATAATGGGCCATATTGGATACGATTACCTTACATAAAATAAATGTGTATACACTACGTTAAAAGATGTAAAACTTGTAGATGTATATTTTTATAAAATACATTATTTTACTTCTATCTATTAGAAAATTATGGATTTGTATTATTTTCGAACTCTAATCGATTCAATTGTAAAATTTGTAATAGATATTAAGTTGCATGAAATAATCAGTATGAAATATTTGAATATATAAATCTCCAAAAGTTAAAATACAATTAGATAGATTAGATTAGACGTATTTGAGATACAGTTTTTTTCGAATTATTATATATGTCCTATTACGTGCAGAAAACTTCTTCGAATATTAGGAATAACATCACTGCTTGTGAATCTGTGTGCGCGATTCTAACCAGAGCAATAAATTTCTGCTGTTTTCGACAACTTCAGAGCAACTTCTAGGAAGAAAGAAAAACCTGTCACGAAATGATCTGTAGCACGAACACACCTTCCTCTTTCTCGTACTGGCAAAATTCAGAAACTTTTTCGGGATAATGTAAATAGCACACCACGGGTAAAGTTACAGTGCCGTTGGTTTACAACTTTCTGTTCGAGTTAGTAAAGTAGTGCGTTTTCCACTTCTGCGCGTACATACGCGCAGAAATTCGTTTAGTCCAAGATACATAATGTATCCTGAATACGAGTCTTAATATAACCACCTATTGCATTTCCACGGGATCTAAAATTTTACTCGCTTGTAATAATCGTAAAATACTATATTATTCCTCTCTTCGTTACTAGTTTCTCGACCAGCTTGATGGCGTATCGAGAACTATAAGAGCACAATTTAAATCGCTGAGAATAGCATAGTAATGCGTTACAATTCGCTATCTTTTTAATGCAGGTATCCTTTTCGTCACGCTCTGAAAGAGTTAAAGACTGATTATGCGAACGTTACTTTGGCTTTAAGCGAGCCTTACAATTGTGTCTATCTTTATTTATTTAAAAAGAAAGATGAAGATATTTAAATCTTGCTTAAAAAGTCAAAATAACATTGATATAATCGGGCTTAAGGCACACGAGAGGGTTATTTACAGGAAGATTTCAGCGTGATTATATCATCCGGCGGCGGCCATGCGGAAGAGAAATTCATCCTGGACCAGGCGAGTAAGGCCGTTGCCGAATTACTAGAGTTATTTTTGCCGAGGTGACGAAGCGATTTGCATTTAAACAAGCCGGGCGTATCCCTTGGGAACGCCGGCGATGATGGTCCGTCTGTCGTCACCTCGAAATGAAAGGCAGGATCAATTTGCCAGGTATCGAGCTTACTGCGGTTTTATTATCCTGTTTATCGTCTCCAGCCCCCGTTTCTTCCCCTCTACTTCTTCTCTGGCTTCTTTTTCCCGACCTACTATTTTATACTCGACAACTCGACGACTTCTTAATCTATGAACGCATATTCGGGCAGACGACAAGGACGAAACCAGCTCCTTATGCATTTTTATTGAGCTATTATTCTTTGTAATCTGAATCCATTGATGGAGCTACAGCGATAGACACTACGCGCAATGGATATATATATATATATATAACGAATAAAGCAAACGTCGTTTCAACGCGAAAACATAAAATAAAAAGCGCGACGGGTAAAGAACAGCACAGCGTTGTAATGCAACGCTGAGGAAAGATCGATATGCAGTGATCGAGAACACGCCGAGCGTAAAGCAAATTTAATATTAACGGCTCGATCTCTTGCCTTTCTTTTTGAACTAGGAAGCGAGAAACTTCGAGAATATCGCAACGACGCGGCGCGCGTCGAATATTACATATACATTATGCGGAAAGGAAAGACGAGCGGTGAGAATAATTCGATTATTGCAAGCATATTCTGAAATTGCGCACAAGTTACCACAAGTGTGGAAGGAAAAAAAAGTTAATCACGACTAGTGTGTAATTAAATGCCAAGGGAAGCGTGCGAAAGCCTATTCGCGCATGTCATAAAGCCGGAAACGTCGCGTCGCGGCTTGGATGGCGCGATAAACTAACGTGTGCAGGTACATATTATCCGTGAAAATGCAACTGCAGAATAACGTGCAGACGGCTTTTATTCCCTTTTGCACGCGCCCTCGCCCAATGTATTCCTCAGTTATTTCTTTATTCGCCGTCCGTAATAGCGAGCACAAGTCGTTATTTGAAATGACATTGCGCATCTATTAAATTCTGTAGGAAGAAGTGTTCTTTTTTTCAATGAGAATTTTAAACAATATATTATAATGTATAAGCTATTGCGAAAGGTAGAGAACAACGAATGAATCTTTTTTTTGCAAAAAAAATGAATTCACGCACAGTTTGACAATAAACAGGAAGTACCAAATTCTTGACCCGAATTTTTTCAAGATACGTGATGTACAACTATACATGGTCTGACAATAAAGTCTCCAGACTGCAACAATAAAAAAATATCTCGGATAACAAAATGTTATATTTTATAGTCCCTCGTGACATCAAAATACTTTACACATCTTTGAAAGCCTCACAAAAGTCTTAAAAAGTTAAAAACAAAAGTTTTTAAAAAAGTCTGCTCATAGTACTCGTCATATTATTTCTTGATGTTTTGAAATATTTACTCTTTATGTTTTGGGTTTTGGAAACAATTGAAATGAAATTCGAAAATGTTTTCTCCAGAGAATAATGTTTAAATTATTATAAACAATGCAAAATTAAACCCAATTTGAGTTATTTTTAATTATTATATAATTTCGACATTGCTCCTACTTAATATGTTGTTAATTTGACTAAAACTAAGTTAAATAATTTAACTCAAGGAAATGTATTGATTCAAATTTAATTTATTAATTACCTACTAAATGTATACGGTAATATGGACGATGTTTACTTTGAAATTAATCACAGAAATGGATTGATTTGATGGAACAAAATTGACATTTTGATGGAAGTTGGTTAATAGATGGAAATTAAAAATAATAAAATATTATATAACTTTAGGGACTATTGCTTTTTTGACATCTAACAGTGTGATTAATCTCAAAAGTCCCTTTCTTAGTCTTCAAGAAAGTTGCATGACACAAGCGCACAAGAGAGTCATCGAAACAGTTTTTTATCAAGGAAGAGCTTATTGAGATCAGCTTTATTTGCCAAATCTGACTTTTTCGTATTTTATGTTTCTAAAACTCAACAAAACATATAAAAATTTTCAAGACATTGAGGTTATTCAGAAGAATGTGATGAGTGCTCTAAACAGCATTCCAACTACGGACTTTTAAAAAAGTTTTTAAGGCTTTGTATCAAAGATGTGTGAAATGTATTGATGTATTATATGAATGTATATGAGGAACTATTTTGAGACATAATAAATATAACATTTAACTGAGATATCTGTGTTTTTATTATATTCCGAGAACTTTAAATTACCAGATCATGTAGGCTGTAGACAAAGAAATAAACGTTATGAATCATTTCTTAATTCAACATAGACATTCACGTAAACTTATGTTACGCCTAATGACATAGAACGCTCTGATATTCGTCACGTTTCGTACAATTATACATTCTGGACTAACAACAGCTTGTATGATTAACGATAATCCGTAATGCCAGAAACGAATGCAGCGAACGGTGCCAGTACTCAAAATACCTATTTTGCGAATTAATAGACAGTCAGGGGAATTTAGTATTGGTCACAACGGTCTGTATCGCTTTAATGCATGCATCTGTAATTTCTGAGATGGTTATGCAAATCCGGATGGAGAAGTTTTCGGGCATAAAGCTGGGAGTCGCCTCAGAACGCGAGCAGCAAGCACATCTCCCCTTGCTCTCTAGTTAATTATTATAACGACACGTCATATACAATTTGTGTCCACAATACATTGCCGAAATAAACTGACGGACCCGTTAAACGTCGCCTTAGTCGGCCCGTAATCCACGCAGATCTTTCCGCGCTTTCCGCCTTCGTTATTAATTCACTCCTTTAATAATAGAATTATTAAACGTTTGAAGGTCTTATACGAAACACGCGCAAGAGAGTAATTAAGGGTAATCAAGACTAGAATATCAAATTATTCACAAAAAGCTAAAATATGAATTATTGTCATTATTATCGTCATAAACACATTCATGTCGGCAATAATAATGGCAACTAAAATGAAATTGTGCCATATATCTTTCGTTGTATCATTTTAGTAACATTTCTTAAATATAAAACTGTGACATATTTCTTAATTTAAATGAATTTAATGTAGACGCATATATAGGAGAATATACAATAAATATAGAAAAATTTATAAATTCATCATAAGCACTGTCACATTCAGTGAGACGATAAAAAACGTTTTATTATTTAATATTTGAAGAATTCGAGTGAAGACTCATTATTACTTTAAAGACAATGATTAAAATATACTTTAATATAATATAAAGTTCTCAATTAGAGCAACGCAATTGTTTATGAGATAGCTAATTTTGATGCGACGGTTGAAACAAATAAAGTGGTAACACACAAGGCGCGACAATTCTCGGCGACTGTATAAATATTTTATTTACTCGAGCACACATGTACATCTGACGGCGGTGAAGGACGCCCGCGTACCTAAATTCTTGGCTATTCTTCCCGCGCGAATTAGTAATTAAGAGCTTTATTACCAACCGCTTGCCCATTAAACTCTGGCCACCGCTGGCTGAATATATAAAGGACGCTTTAATGAATAATCTAACGACTCAACATGGTGTGCGCGTAGCTCCGAGAGGTTATCCAGCTCTGACCACCAGGCGAGTGGTCGTCTAGATAATCTGTTTTGCATATTTCGCCCTGCGCTCGTACGGCGCGATGTAAATGCGTCGTGCGGTGCTCCGCCAAACGTTACACAGGCCCACCCGAAATTCGCCGTCCTCTGACCGCTAATCAAGTCGAAATATTCCTCCGTTCTGATGCAACTGCGCTGCCAACGGTCAACTTAACGACAGCATCCCGCGTAGATGTATCTTCGTTGCACGCCGTGGACGCTGCGATATCGTCGCGAAACACGAGTACACAAATTACTTTTGACAAAATGACTCAGCAAGTTAGCGGGCTACCATCCATCCTCTATTTGGCGCATCCGGAACTTATGCAGGTAATATATAAATTACAGCATTTACGGCTTAGAACGAACCGCTACGGAAATGTATTTAAGGCATTAGGAAGGCGTTACGATACATGAACTTTATACATCTCGGCAATGAAAAAATGTGAAGCATAACGCTATAATTTTGTATACTAAAATTTTGATTGGTATATTACAAAATAATATTGTATACTGAGAAAAATCTTACGGTGTGCCAATCAAAGGACTTAAAAATAATATTTTGTTGATCGCTTATATAATATAACCAGAAATTCTGTTTGTCTTCACTAAAGTGCCATTCTTGTTGGGCTCTTTTATTGGTTTAATCACAACATTTTATATAAAAATTTCTCTCTATTAGAATTAATTAAAAATTGATATCATTGAAGTAATATAAACTTTATTTGAAGTAATATAAACTTCTATTAAAAAAACCCGTCAGATTAAATTATTCTGAATATAAATATAACGTAATCTTGAGTGTTTTATTTGAACACATCAAGATTTTATTATATATTCAATCTGTTTATAACATATATTTTACCTTCTAATTCCGGTAAGATTATAACGCCTTTCTTTATATAAGGACTATCTCTGGCTTCTTTACATTGAATAATTGAAGGGAGTCAGGACATACGGCAGTATACTAAGCTACATGTCTTGAATTTTACAAGTGAGAAACGGAGAAGTTTATAAATCATTGGTGAGATTCGGGACTCTCTTGTCTTCTACAATTTTTTTCCAAATTTATAATTAAGTTAAAATGTGCCGGTGCTTTTTTTATGAGTGTAACGCTATCCATGAAACAAATAAAAATATAAATATGTCATCGGAGATAGAAAGTCCTTTTTGGGAATGCTTTTGTCGAAATTGATCGTCAGTCGGATAAGGATAGCGGAATATAGTAAGACGAGTCGAGCAGCGCTTTTAGTCGCGACCGCGACCCTCATGTAGTCAACGCCGTTACCGTCGTCAAGGGTTGCCCGCGGCCTTCGTGGCTTTCATCCCTGTCGGATATATACGAAAGTCAAGATCCGCGAACTACTTAGTAAGTAGCAGCCACCTCAAAGGACGGGATAAATTGCCCCGTCCGACAGGAGAATTTGCATCTTGATAGTGAATTAAAAAGTTTCGACTCACCACGCGCGAGCGCGTCTATTTAATGTTCGTCTGCCCGAGGTGAAGGGTGTGGCCATCCCGGAAGAAAATCTCCTTCGTCCCTACCCGACGTCGCATTCATCAACGGGGCCTTACTGGAGCGGAATATCGGATCGTTGAGGCAGAAGATGTGTTATGCGCGGCATCATCAGATTTTTCTAAAAAACTTTGAGTTAATTATCTCGCATTATGCTTCCGTTTTTGTCAGGTTGAATGAATGAACAGAAATTTTTCTCACTTAATCATTTTGCGTCGATCATTGTTTAAAGATAAGTGGAATTTTTTGTCTGAATAAAAAGTATAAGTGGAATTCTTTTTGTCTGAGTAAAAAAGAATTATTAATTCAATCTAATTTGATAAACTTGATTAATAAATTTATATCTATCTCCATTTATTCTACTTTATTACCTGTGATTTTCTATTGTATATTTTTAAATGATTTTTTGAGAATCATAGAAATAATTAATTTTTTTTTTTTAATCCTATCGATTAAATCATACAGTGTTGTTATTAATATATATATTTTACGCACGAAAAAATAGACTTTTAATTAATGTAACACAAGATTTTTATACATTTCACATTTTTAATATTTACAATATTTACAAGCTAGATCTTTACAAATAACTTAATTATTAATATAAAAGAAAAGAAATAACAAACAGGCTATTAAATTTAAACTT
>NW_017259192.1:2899891-2908654 GCF_001594045.1 Atta colombica | reverse complement strand
CTTTTTATTATAATACCTGAAGTTTAAACTAATACCTGTGATTTAAACTAATATATAACGAACTGGATTTTTAAAAGTCGGTCCTTTCTTATCTTAGCTTTTAACATAGCAAATGGAGCTCTAATGACCATTGAAGACATAGCTTAGCTCAATAATCCCACTCACTTATACGAAAAATTTACATACATAATATTCTACACAGAGAGAATTTTTTCTTAGAGTTTACCCTGAAAATATGTAGGTAATTTTAGGACAACATTGTATTTCGAAGAATTTTACGTAAATTTCTCTTATTCATTAATAAAACTACAATAAAATATATAATAAATATTAATTGATTAATTTTATTGAAGTTCACGGTAAAAATTTTTGTTAATATTGTTATTGTACCACAATTAACATTTTCAAGATGAATTTTAAAAGATAATTCTATACCTGTAGGATCAAAAATGCGTGTATCTAACAAAAAGTGACATACAGAAAAACAAATTTCAGAAGAACTTTTGTCCTATTTTCAATAAAAATCATAAAATGTAGAATTGAATAATAGAAATGTTTTATTTATGATAAATGTAATTGAATATGAAATAATAAACTATATGTCTTTTAAAAATAATATAGTGTGGGAAAAACAACAGATGGAAACAGATTTTTGTTCGCACCGTCTTGCCAATCTAGCTTTGTCAGGACATAGTATTGAATTTCATAATAAGACCAACACGAAAACTATTGTGACCGTCCATAAACCTCAGAACCTCCCCATTACAACCCCATTAAGCGATATCGTCGTCGCGCGTTATCGTGCGAAAAAACCCCAGACGTGGAAAGTATTGCAAAGAAACATTTCAGCACGATGAAAGATACAACTATTATTCCACACAGCCGATCTCCCTTTGATCGTAATTTCTCCCTTCGTAGCATCGCACACCTTTCGGCTGAATATCGGATTTCTCTTTTTACGTTGCCGGAAAAAGAAGTTCCATTCTTGTACTACCATCGATGAAACGGCTGTTTCCACTTCTTTGGGTGGATTTCGTTGAAAAGTATCGATGACGAGGTTACCCTTCCTTTGTGCGCGTGTCTTTTCTCAGCAGAAAAGTGAAGACTAGGGTGAGAAGAGTACCGTTTGCGCGAATTTCGCAAAAACGAATTGCGCGATGCATATCGTTCAGATCTCCATATCACGCGAATATGAGATGCCTCGTGCTGTTCAACAAATATCTAATTGGATATTGTTGAAAATCCGAATACGCCTGCCAACAGTTAGAAACAGCTAATAGGATATAACAAAAAATCAATGTCTCGTTTCCTGAAGGCTTTCCCAGGATTAACTGCAATAAACACGAAAACTTGATACATCCGATTTCTTTCATATGAAACACACGTTTTACTTCTTAGTAGAATCAAAAACATCCGTTCAATTTCGCCTTTTTAGCCGCAAGCGGATTTCGCGTAGAGAAATTATTGGGCGTCTCGGGAGGCTTATGTGTTCAAGTTTCTTCCTGGCACGGCTTCGATCGTCCTTAAAGTAAATGCTTTTTCTATATTTAGTCGATCGGATACAGTTTTCTTATCTTTTACCTTACTTTTACCGAAGTTAGTCGTTTATATAAGTATAATTACTATATATTATTTTTCTCATAATAAAGATTTCCTATTTATATTTATAAAAATTTATCAGTATTCGTATCCTAAGTTTAATTAATTTGAAATCAATTACGTCAGTCTGAGACATTAGCACAAATGTTTTCGTCTTATCGGTTAGTCAAAAAACTCGGTTTATGATTTTCGTATTTCTCATAACGCAAGAGATGCCTTCTTCCTCCGCCGTCAGACGCGGAAGCAGATTTTATTTCAACCGAATCACTGGGACTGACACTTCGGCGTCCCGGGGGAGAATCGGCATAGTTACATACAACTACGTCCGCACAATTCACCAGGGAAATTCAAGCGTCTATTCGAGCAGTGTCGGGCGCGTAAACTTTCGCGAAGGATCCCCATTCGCCGATCCGAGGGAGCAAAAGAGGATGGCAGGATGGGCGACTCTCGGGGGCGTCGTGGGGTTGAACGGAATACATACCGATGGCCGATAGGGGTTGAAAAACCGACCGAGAGCTGGATTTGCAGCCGACAAATGTATTTCAAGCTCGCTCGAATTTACTATGCGAACAATCGACGGCTGCCGATTTTTATCAAATCATCGATCTGTTTCCCCTTGTAACAAAACGACATTCATCCGTAGTCATTTGATAGGAATTAACATGAATACAGAATTGACATAATCTTATCAAGATAAATCTTTTTAATTGCAATACAAATACCTCCTCTTTAACTCTCGTCAATCCGCTAAGCCATATTCAAAATTAAATCTCACCGACTATATTATAAAGGATATTGATTGATTTCTCGAGTTATTATGAATTGGAATAGAATATCAAATTTATCCCGAGATTTAATGTTATGTATTATATATATAAATTACAATTATTTATTAGGTTAGATTAATTATCGAAACTTACTCTCGAACATGTAATTGTCGCATGCCTATGTAAAACTAACTTACTGAACGAAATATTTGTGCCAAGTGTGGCAAAGTAAGTTCTTGTTTCGTAACACAGCTCTTTTTCACTTTCTTGTTTCGAATAGTCTTTTTTTCTTTCGTCTACATTCTTTGACTGTATTACATTCTCCACGTACAGTTCCGCTTATACCGAAACTGCTTTTCGCAGTCTGCAACACTGCATAGCATTAGCATACGCTTCTGTTTATTCGTATTTTTCATCAGCTGATCCTTCTTTTATTCTTTTTTTTATGAACGGATATTTCATTTTTCATCTATCACAAGGCTTTCTTAAATGCATTATTAATTTTTATGCGTTATATAAAACCGACTTCGGATAAAAATATTCCTTAATTAATTTTCGTCCACAAAGTTATTTTTCAAATAAACTTTTTATTGGTACATAATTATTTTAAATTATTTGTAGTTTAAATTCCATTACGAAAAATAATTATGATAAATGCGTAAGAAGATAATATTACATATTATTTGATAAACCTGAAATTCAAGATATTCCATTGATATTCGATTTCGGATATTGAGTTTAAAATATAGATGTAATACACATGGAGAAATATGTATATTTGAAGCACGATATAACATTTATATTTACCATGATTTATTACAATATTATAGTATTTATTATATATTAAGATAACGTCGAATCTGAAAAATAATGTGAATAACACTAAGATAAATGTAATTAATTATTAAAATTTAAAAAATATTCCAATCACGGTTTATATTTATATGTTGGTTAATGGCATATTATAACATATTATGGCCTTACAGTATTTGATATTATATCATTTATATAACGTTTGTGAACAACAGGAAATAAAATTGGAGAATGAATTAGATCATAGTTGAAAATTTGTTTTTAAATTGATTGCAATATAAAAGTTTTAGGACATTCTGTATGCTTCTCTCGAAAGCCACATTGATCGCTATAACCTAGGGATTTATCGCATTTTCGAGTAACGGTGCATGTCATAGTTATCTGGACCGTGCGTTATACGTCGATGTAAAATGTACCTGGATTGACGGTTCTGATACCGTGACGACGCGTTGTGAAATAGATCCACGTGTGAACCGCAAAGATGATACGGAAATAACGATGCTTGCAAGTGATTTCGGATACGAACATGTCCTCTTTTACTCAAGGAAACTCTCTATGTGTTGCACGACGCAACTATTCCACCAGAATTTTTACCATGAAGTGTGTATACTGCATCCATATGAAATCTACTTTCCCTTCTCCTAAAAAAACGACTTGTCTTTATTCCTTCAAAGGAGTCTTCATTCTTCATCATTCGATGATGAAACTCTTGTTTAAAACATCTCCCTCGCAACGATGAATCAAACGTCGCTCATCAATACGATGCGAAAGTTAACTTCCTTTCGAGTCTCCCTTCACGATTCCACGATTCCATAATCTCGTTAATTCTATGAATGATACTCATGAAGCATATTCCGCAATTGTTATACAAAAGCAAGAGATTAAGAAAGAGAAAAGGAAAGAAAAAGAGAGTAATTGTCGATTATGTTACTTTATATAACTTCGTGTAACAAAGTAACTTAATTGAAACGAAAGTAGATTTCTTACAGCATCAAAATTATTTTAAATTTTATATTTCTTTAAAATTTCATGTTTTATTAAAAGAATCAATATATTTCAATAATTGCAAGAGTTTGTCATCATTAAAAAAATCTTTAATAGAAGAAAGTATTAAAATATATGACGCGGAAGTGCGCTTTTCTTTCTTTTTACTCTTTAGAAAAATTCCGTAAAATATAACAGAAATTAATGCGATGGAATGCTCTTTTTGCGCATTATACGGAAACTGCGCGGTCCACTAAAGTGCGCACCTAAAAAAATCGCACGACTATTCGATCGTTAGCAACACCCGTGCCGGAACGATAAATATCGATAAAGAAGGTCGGTAGCTATATATAAGTGCAGCACCTTTCGTTATTGCGGATTCTTGTTAGCCCGAGTCAGGATTACGAAGGAAAAACGAGGAAACTTCTTTGTCACCAAGAAAGCAGCTCCGTTCGAGAGCTATTAATCGACCCGAATGGTCTTCGAGACGCTTTAAAGTCATCAAAACTTCTTCACAGTCCCAGCGTCGAGTATCGTCGAACGGACTTCCGTTAATCGTTCTTAATTACTTCCGAAGAAAAACGTACTCGGGCGTGTCGTTAGGCGTATCCCATTGAACTTGGTAGATTCTCATTGGAAAACTAGTCGAAAATACACCGCGATAGGAAAAGTGGAAAATAGATGACGAAAATAAAAGAGATAAAGAGAAAGAATTGATGCTAAGACTTAAGATTTCTTTTTTTGTGTGCCGGAAGCAGCAGAGAAAAAACTAAGACTTGTAATTTTGATAAAATAAGAATGAAAGTAGAATATATATAATCTCTTGTATGCAATAAAATATATCAATATATAATATACACAACGAAAAATAAACAGAAAACAAAATAAATTTTTAAAAATAATAAATTTTGATAATATAATTTCATTCAATTATTTTTAAATAAATCGTTACAATTGCACAAAATATTTATATTTGGTTTATATCGTATCTATATCATGATTTTAACGTCTCCGATGATGTGAAACTTTCATCCTTTGCAATTTGGACCTTTGAACTTCAGTGCGGATTTTTTGTATTATTTCAAAATATATATAAAAATCTGAAACAATTCTTACAAATTATATTTGCGAAAGCTTTAATGCGTTTTTACTATCATAGAAGTTGAATTGTATTGTATTTTATTTATTTGTTACAGATACTAATTTATTTACTAGAATTCAAAAAATCAACTATGCCTTTAATACAACAAAATGATTAACAAATTGAAATAAATCTTAGTGTCCTTAAGTGGAACAAATTTAAAAAGAGTTACGAGATTATTTTTTTCATGAGACATTTAAAAACAAAGATGTATTCGAAAATGAACGTCAGGTCACTCTGTCTAGGTGAAAACTAAGGAGACAAAAGCGACAAAGAGAGAAAATCTAGAGGGAGCAAGGAACGCAAGCTTATTGGGGATGATTAAATACCGCGATAACTCATGCCGCGCTGTACCCGCGGGGTGATATTTTAAGATTGTTGCCTCTAGTGGCTCAACCGCTCTGGCCTCCGCGAGAGAGTCGGAGCCCCGATGAAAGAAATCGAGGCACGAAACGGTAGATACCACCGCCGCAGTTGTCGCGATAGGGAACGGGAGACGCAGGGACAGCGCGAGATAGAAGACGGCGAGAGAGAAATGGATGACTTCGGTTAGGGGGAGGAAAAAAGAGGTGAGACATGGGGCGGCGTGGCGGCACCAAGCTCTTACTCGGCAAGCCAAATCTCCGAGGAGCTCAAAATGCCGAGGCTATTCTACGCACGTATCATCGCTCCCGCCTACGACCGCCCTTGCCCTCGCGTCCTCCATCCGGTCTTTCAACCCCTTCCAAAAGGGGCGAACAGGCGGATAGGAGAACCGGGAGGGTTCCTCTCATCTCTCTCTCTCTCTCTGTCTCTATCTCTCTCCCTCTCTCTCTCTCTCTCTCTCTCTCTCTCTCTCTCACTCTCTCTCTGTATACTTTGCCTCATCTATCAGTATTCTCGTTGCCTTTTCGTTTCTTTCGGACACGTTCTTCTTCCTTCGTCTCCTCCGTGTCTCAGACATGAAAACGGTCGGTCAACGCACTTCGGAATGACTGGCAGCCTTCTAAAAAATGCACTCGTACCTTCCGCCAAACCGTTTCTGTCTCTCTTTCTCTCTCTCTCTCACCGCCATCCCTTGCCTCGTGTATCTCTCCGGGGAAAGTGTTTCAGACCTTGAAAATGCACGATATCTCGACCGCGCTTCGGGGCGAGGCTCGTCGAATCGATATCCACGTACACAACGCATATAGAGCGTGCAGCATCCGCTATGTACGTCACGTCGTTGTTGGGTCGGTGAGCGATGGGAATTTCTCTATGAAAGACGTGCAGATAAAAACGAAGAACAAAGACGAACTATCCTTGTTGCTATTTTTTAATTAAATATTTGGGCTGTCTGGCAAACTTTTGACCGATTCTTAATTGATATTGATTTACTGCCATCATTGTGATTAATGAAAAAATTGCACGACTGATAAAAACGAAGTGTCAGTATTAAACCGTAGGTATAATAAGTTTACAGCGTAAATATGACCATAAATATATAGACATAATTTTAAATATATAAAATTCCTCATTCTGTGAATCGTATATGTGAAACTTATTCTATTTAGATATTAAAGTTACATAGTTATTTAAAATTAATGAATTATTTAATAAAATGAAACAAATCTTATGATGTTAAAGAAACGTACGGAGTTATTACGTAATGAAAATACATGCTGTGATATTAACAAAATTTCTCAGGCAAACGTAAAAAGATTTTCAACACTATCACGTTTATAGTTCGAAATATATATTGTTAAAATTTCGCATAGAATGCATAAACGCGTACATATAACGTATGACGTGTCTGTGCATGTGTTGCGTGTCAGGTGAATGAGCGATGAGAATTTCACTGTGAGAAATGTGCAGATAAAGGACGCAACGAGAGATAAATGAAAGAGAATGGACTTGATCATAGAAATTTGGATTCAGTTTTCAGAAAAATTAAATTACAATAAATATAAAATTTTAATGAAAAAATTATTCTTAAATTTATATAAATGTAAAATCATTTGATAATACGATGGATTATAAAATATGCATTAAATAAATCGTTTTGAGTTTTTATAAAAACTAGAAAAATGAAATAGAATAGCGAATATTACGAATATATCATATTGAATATAACTGCTTTAAACTTTTTATCAATTTTATGAATTATTATCAAATTAAATTTGAATAATTTTTATTAAAGATTTATCTATATAATATTATTTATCTACATAATCATGGAGTTACGATTTATTAAAACTATCACGGATGATACGAATATATATATTATGCTGTATGTAAACAGTTGAAAGAAGAAAATTATAGATAATTCATGCTGGTTTAATACTCGACATTTTTATCGACTTTCAGACGAATGAGATTACTTCGGGAAAATTGTGATTTAGTTTACGATACATACAGCTCTTTTTTACGATAGCTACGTGCTTCATTCGCTCCGATGAATATCAGACTTTAAAGCCATGATAGTTATAACTGTGTCTGGATTGGTACTTGAATTTATAAAATACAATATTTTTTCTGTTAGTAGCACAAATTATTATTTGTCTTAATATTTTAAGAAGTGTTCTTACTATCAATTCTATTTTATGTAATCACATAAAAATTCCAAAGTTATTATTTTAAATTATAAAAATTCGACAAATTCTAATTTAATTGTGTCTTATATAAATTAATAGTTAAAAAAGAGAAATCTGTAGTTCTTATTCATTCGACATATTTATAAACATAAAATAGAAAAAAAATATTTGAATATTTTATATTCATGATACTTTAACTTAATTAATATTAATTAATCTTACAATTTTAGATCTTTATCGACAGACGTTTCAGTAATAAGAAAAATATTTTGGCATGAAATTTTCGCCATAAATCAGATTCTATAGATAAAGCTGTTGAAAATGTATTATCTTCCGTTCTTCGATAGATTCACGTTGATTCCGACGTCGTAAATAAAGACAAATGGCATAGCCAGCGAGAACGTCGTGGCAAAACATTATTCGAGGACGACACCTCAACTGGGTTAATTTGTAATTATCCATCTCGTCGTGTAGATAAGTTCTTATGCGGCGATGCAGCAAAGAGCAGTACAATTAAGGAGATAATTGTATAAGTAGAATAGATCTTACCTCGAGAATACGAAGAGAAAAACGCGGCGCTGTTAATTCGGCCGGCTGCACTTTCCTTCGACTCCATTCAGTCTTAGGACTGTGAATTTAAAGGCGTTCTTTCGCGAATTCTTTGGAAGGAAAGGCTTTTTTCGTTCCTTGCTTTCCGAGACGCTCAACTCTAGATTACAGAAGACGTTTGATTAATTCGAGCGAGGACGGCGCTTGCTTCTTTTAATCGAGTAAAACGCGTATAAACTCAATTACTTTAATTTCTCCTGCTTATACTACATTGATCGTCGTTTTATTTCACCTTAAGACTCAATTTGATATGATTAGCTTCTCATAACATTTAACGCTGAACGTGTTAATTATTGTA
>NW_017259192.1:2885625-2899791 GCF_001594045.1 Atta colombica | reverse complement strand
TTATATATATGTATTACAATATTGTATATATTTAACAAAATTGTTCTATCCTCATATTACACTATTAGATATCGGAAAAACAACACTAAACTAATCCTTTGAATTAAATAACATTTTATTATTTCCAGCTTTCATTTGTAAATCCGTTAATAATGTAATAGTAAATCAAAATGTATCAATCCGTTTATATAATTAATTTTAAAGTAATCAACGTATGTACTTAGTAAATAATAAATTTAAATCAAATTTAATATATTTTCTTGAGTTATATTGTTTGACTAACTAAATGATTTTAGTTAAATTAACGACAGATTGAGTAGTAGTATAGAAATAATTAAAAATTAGTCAAATTGAGTATAATTTGACATTATCAATTTAACAGTGTATTAATCAGAATATATATACTAGAGGATTGGATTTTGGATTATCAATTGGGACACTTGTTTAAAATTACTTAAAATAAATGATAAATTATTGGCGATTGACTCTATTAGATAATTATTTATTACTTCGAAGTTTAATTAAGTAAGCACATTTAAAGCTGATTCTTATAAGCGCATTCTGTATCACTTTATACTTGTTCGCCAAAATTAGACAAGGATAAAATGATACACTACGCAGAACACGGTCTTAATGATATGCTATTTTTTACTTTTTATGCATGAATTTCTGCGTTTGAAAAAGTAAAGTGCCAAGAAAATCGTTAAATGATAAAAAAAAACATTAAGAACATTAAATAGAACGAGAAAGAAACGAGCAATGGCTAATTGCCGGAACTTTAGAAAATCTTTGTATTTCGCAATGAAGAGGCGCGTTTGTCCGTAGAAATTACGGAAATTACAGAAATAGGAACGAGAAAGTTCTAGATCCAAGCAAGAGTGGGATCTGCGACAAAACTGAGGTGGCTTCAGGGCGATTCCGCAGACAAGTTGGGGCGGAAGTTGAAACGGCCGCAGCGGGCGCCTTGTGCGGGTGAACAAAGTTGGGTAAAAATTAGCGTCGCGTGATTAACTCTGCGGAATAAATTCGCGGTAAAGCGACTGGTACCGAGCGAGACAGCGGCGTCGCGGTGCCGCGGGCCACTTCGCAAGGCTCGCTGGATAGATGAATAAACGAGCAAAAATTGTACGACCGTAAAAATGAACTAATTCGAGAGCGTCCCGCTGTGTAACGAATGTATCTTCAGATACACTCGTCCTTCACTCCCTCTCGAGAAAATAGTGCGAGATACTTCTCTTTTTTGTACCGCACGCATTTCCTCCTGTTCGACTGCGAATCATGGCGAAGTGCGTTTCGCGAAATTACTGAACAGTTTCCACGCTGACTGGCACTGTGTTCATTCGCGCACTGTTGCGTATATCTGTACTCGCCGACACGGCGAAATATCGCGCGGTGTTGTCATACACTCGTATTGCTCAGCTGGGAAATTCCCCTCGAACGAATAAAGAGAGAATGGCGGAATTAATGCTCCAGTAATTCGTACCGCTAATGCCATCGCCTCTGCCTCACATCAAACGCGATATTTAACAGAGTCGTGACAGAAGTCTAAAATAGTGTTGGAGAAACATATATGAATGTAATGCAACATTAATTTTATTTAAGTAACAAATATGTAATACTTTGTTCCACATATGCAGTTTCACATACAGAGCATGGGAAGAATGATTCTGCTAAAGTATCTTGAAATTTAGCTAGATATGGAAATAATTCTAAAGATAATTTTGTTGAATTATCAAAACAATTATGTAGAATGCTATTTGCTAGAATATTAAAAATTTGTACAGCATTGCTCATTATACTTGGAATTCTTACATAATAATTTTAATAGCCCAACAAAATTATTTTTAGATCTATATTTAACTTTTCAGACGTTCAACATAATTGTTTTGAATCTTTCTGTCAGTTGTTCATTCATATTACCGAAAATGAATAATTGCTTATAATATATCTAAAGTGTTACATGAAATGTCATACGTTTGAATTAAACAATTTTCAGACTAATGGTAATCAATTATACCAGTTCTATGACAATTTTGTTAAAAATAAATGTGTCGTATATAATTAAATGATACGACATTTCGTGCAGCATACATTTCTTGTATTATATTACCAAGTAATTAAATGTCATGTCTTTCTCTAAAATTAATTAAGATCGATAACTTGACGCGATATGCGATACGGACAGTCGAAAGCCATAGGATTCCAAGACGCGTAGATCGATCTCGCATCCGCACACGTGTTCTCGTAGTAATTACGTGCATGCGTAGCACTAGTCCATTCAGTTATTCTCGTCGCTTTCTTCTCTTCTCTTTTCTATCCATTTTCCTTCTTTCTTGCTTGCTCGTTCACTTGGCTCATCAAACAAGCGTTGAATTGCATTTGCCATGCCAACGTTCCGAGCAAGGCTGTGAGGCTAATTCGCATGCTTGTGTCTTCCCGGCTACGTGTTATGTTCATCACGTTCCGCTATCATGTCACTTACTTAATATTGCAGATAAGTTCTACTGGAGAGAGGGTCGTAAAGATAACTTTATGACTTTGACATCAAGTAAATACATAAAAAAGCAGCTTTCTGATTTAATCACTCTTATCACGGTTATATATTAATAGTCTATTATATATTGATAGACTAAAAGTTTATTTACAATATTATATTATTTTTCTATGATGATCTGTATTTAAGACTATATTTAGTTAGAAAAAATGGCATAAGTTAAATTCGAAAGTTTGTCTTATGAAATACATATTTCTTTGTTTTCTAAAAAATCTTTACTTTATTCTCTATTCTAAAAATTATTTAAAAAAAAATAATACACACATATACACGCGCGCGCGCGCGCGCACACACACACACACACATATATGTGTATATATTAAAGACACATTAATTGTTCTTTTAAAGAATATTTCTGATCATTACATCAATTCTAATTAAATAATAATTTTAGTGATATGCATAAGCATGCAGTATAGAGATATCTAATACATTTTCAATTATGCAATTTGTAATTTATATTTGTGGTGGGAAAGATTAAAGTATTAATATCATGTTAACATGCATAATTGATTGTAACCAAGTTATTGAATGGAAGTGACATTTATTGCTGACGCAATAAATCGCGATATCAAGCACACTTGTGAAAACCTTATCGATCACATTTCACGGAACACGTGTCGTACATCACGTAAGAAGGTAATTCTCGGAGAATATAAGAACCTTAACAGGTGATATGCTATGTTGATCACGACTTTGTTGATCACGACGTTTCCTTGGTGCTAACCGTAGAACATTACCGTTATTGTCGTAGTTTTCGTCGTTGTTCTTGTCGTCGTTGTTATCAACAACGTTTCACCCTCTTGAGTGAGGCGCAAATCCACACATGTAAATATAACTATCGTCTCGAACCATCGTCTGAACTCGCTGCAAGAAGGAGGAAGAGGGTTCTATCCAAAGGTGGTGGCCTTAAGGTAATGGCATTAAGGTGCACAATCAACGAAACCGATCTGCAAATTGAATAACGGTGTGCTGTCGGTTGATATATATCGTATCCCCTATGATTACACATGGTTTCTGTGTGCCTATCTCTCTTTTCTCTTACAGCCGCGTACATACAATACATTCGCACCTTTTTCTCTTCGCCGGTTCACACCAACTCAAGATACTCTCCTTTACGATCCAGCCGCCCACGCCTTATTCTCCTTGTACGGGGACGTGGTACAGAATACCTACGTGACACCGAAACTGATTCACTACAACTTTACTGGCCGCCTCCGCTCTTCCATCTACTTCTTCCTCCTTCGTTGTAAGATTGCTGCTGGTTGGACTCTCTGAGCTCTCCGTCTTACCGCTGCTCCGACTGCCAACCAGTCAGCGGCACTACTCGCTCCCGTAATCGGATTCCCAAGATTTCCCCAACTTTTCCTTAAATCGCACGCTACCCTCTTTTTCTTATTCCTCTCTCTTTCTCTTTCGACCGCGTCGCGCGCGTGTTGCCTTGAGGAAAGTATGCCCTGCTCGAGGAACAATCGGCTAGCGAATGAGAGACGGCTCTGCCGTTGATTCTCTCTCCTCAGACACACCGATCGCGTTATTTCGTTGCGAAGAATCGCTCGAGAGACTTAAGAAGCTCAATTGCGCTTTTATCGTAGACTATCTAGGATCGTGCTTGAACGTGAGTCGGAAACAGCCGGCCAGGCTTTTAAAGTGCTCAGTTACATTGACTACCATATACCTCCATAAGATCTCTTCGAGTAATGCGATATAATTGAATGAAGTAAGTTTCGAGGAAGCTCTTTATTCAATGAAAGTTTCATCAATTTTGTAAATCATGCTATTCTAGACGTGAAATCACGTTATTCTAGAAATGAAAGTCTGTATAACATTTCAAGTATTTGCATTTTCTTTCTTTTATAATATAATTTTCTATTTTCTATTACTTTTTTTTTCTATTTCTGTCAATTTTATTTTTTAAATGTTTAGAAGTGCTATAATTTATATTTTATTTACTTATGCTACTTTACATTATCTTCAATTTGTCACCATAGACGCAGATTAACATATGCATTATACTAACAAGTAATTCTCCATAATATGTAAAGTGTTTTTATTACATATATTCATTAGTGGTAACAAACAATGGCAATAATTGTTATAAACTTGATTCTGCTAATAATTTCAATCCTGTAATGGTCAAATTACGAAATTGGTGTTATATTTAGGCAAATTGCTATTAATTAGGCTGATAAAATGGCTGAAATCTTTTGAACAATGAGATATTTTGTGAATTGTTATGTATTCGTGAATTAGGCATTAATTATTACATTTTTTAAAATTATTATAGCGTAATCTAGTTCCATTGTGAATCATAAACTGCAAGTTTGAGTTAGTTAATAATTAAGTGCTTTGCTTATTATAGCGTGCCAGATTGTTCGAGGATTAATAATACTCAACACGTTAGTCAAAGCTTGCTCAGGATTATGGAAGCTTTTCCTTTCATCATTTTAGGACTAAATTTGCTTTGTTTTACGTTATGAATAGACGCTTATGAGAGCGGAAATCCAGCTTTTCTCGCTTTCCATAAACATTGTTATTATTTAATAACAGTAACTAACTGTTGTTCTGTGTTACAGTATAATCTTACGTAAATAAAATTCGTATAATTATTTTTTTACACAAACGTTTAAGCAAAAAATTTAATTTACTACGCACATTATTTATAATTTAAATTAATTTTTTAAGTCTATAATTAATCAGTAAATTAATTAATTAATTACTCTCTAATTAATTAGTTGATAAAATAGAAATTATTATAGTATAATTATAATTCAAATTTGTATTTAATGAAAGAGATATAAGGATGTAAGAAAAACTCATATTATTTTCTAATTTGAATTTGTTTATGAAATTATTTTAATCTGCACAGAGTCAAAGTTTTCTTAATTATAAATGTTTAAAAACTGAAAATGACGGATCCTTTGAAGAGATAAAGATACGTTTATAAGTATAGCTGAAATTTTCTGTAAGCATAAAGTTGCAAAGAGCTATCAAAGCTCAGGCAAAAAAATGCGATCGAAAGCGAAGAACTGCGATCTTGCGGCCGCATTAATTGAAACGTTCGAGGCTTTTGAACAGCCGACTCTCATTGCCACGCCGGCGAGCACGGCGAGCGAGGACGCGAAAGAAAAAGGGCAAGAAAGAGAGAACACCGACGCAAAAAAGAAGGATGGCCGGTTACGCGATGCGCGCGGAATTGGATTGGTTTTTTACTAATTAAAATTTCAAACTTGACACCTGAATGTGCCGTCTTTAATGAGACGGCGTCTGGGATGAGCACGGGGGTTTCTCTCATTATTCTCACGGGTGCCGGGGTTATAAAGCAAGATATATAGACGAGAGGGGAAAGATTAAGAGGAAAAAAGAAGAGAATTGACTTGATATGGGGGTTAGTGTATGTGAGAGGAGGCACGTGGCGAGAAGCTAATTGTAATTTTGTCTTGTTCTCTTTCGCGTTAAATATTATTACGGGAAGAATATTTGAGAAAATAAAAACATCGATGCATATGTGAATTACATTGACCTCCGTGGTTATCAGGATTAGTCCTAGCAGTGCTCACCTAACAGTTCCGGACATTGTGCGAATATTATCGAACACGGACAATGTAGATACACATGTTGCTGGTTCATAATGCACGTATGCCTTCCTTTCATTCACATTGTGTATGTTAATTAATGTTTGCATTATGCGGCGTCTGCAGGTAACTACTCGACGCTCATCGTTAGCTTTTCCGTCTTATTATCTCGATACCGAATGACACTGATTCGTCTCTGCCTCTGACTCGTCTCTCATCTTTCTCATCTCACTCGCGAATATCTCCTCTAATGACTCCTTGTTTCTTTTACGACGTAGTTAAGTTCGCGTAGTTCGAGCGCGAACGCATCGTTACCCGATGCCGCGGAACAGCCATGCGCTAATGGTTATTGAACTTTCGCGATACGAGAGACAAGATCAGAGACTACGGAGACCGTAATGCAGTTTACCGTGTGCGATATAATCAACGTTCGTTCGGGTATTTTTAATGAACTGTACGTGGTGTAAACTTGAACATGAGTTTTCAGCGAAGCAGCATAGGTGGAAAAATTATTGACACTTCCAATCTCTTTTTTTTTCTTCTAAATGTGGCGTGATATATTTGTCGAATTATATTAGGGAAATATTACAATAAAACATTATGGGAGTATTTAACAAACTGCATCTGTGCTATTTTTAATTTACTTGATAATCTTCTGATCTTTCTTTTTAATTTGAATCTGTACGTGGAATTTTAGATTTTTGTGACTTTTCATAAATAATCATAATTACGAGAGAAAGTTGCTCAAGCTTGAATTTTCTATGTAATTATTTTGATGGTCCAACAAATTATTTTCAAATCTACCTAAAGATAAATCTACCTAAGGTAGTTCAGTAAAATCACTCTCTCCGTAAAATATCCAAAAATATTTTACATTATTATATCAATTTTTAATTAACACAAAAATCGCAGATTTAAATTAACTTAATCACGGTTTAAAATACATCTAGAGTTTTACGAAGGAAGGTTGTCACCATTAAAATAAAATTACTTGTAATTTTTCAACCTTCCTCCGTGATTAAGTTAATTTAGATCTGCGATTTTTGTGTTAATTAAAAATTGATAATAATAATTATATTTTTGGATATTTTACGGAGAGAGTAATTTTACTGAAGTACAATATCTTTAGATAAATTTGAAAATAATTTGTTGGACCATCAAAATAATTATGTAGAAAATTCAAGCATGAGCAATACTATAAAAAATTTTGACATTCTGGCAACTAATTTGAGCGTTTATATTATATATAATTATTTCGATGTTCCAGCAAATTTCAAATCTGTATCTATCGAATTTTTTACTTCAGCAAAATTATACTTTCTGTGTACACGTGGAGCGAATAATAGTGTTTTGTAGAAAAAAAAACGATTTATTAGTACGAATAGTTTATTAAAAAAAAAAAAATTGGCCACTTGATCAAAGATTTTATTACTATTTTACATTTTTCGCGCGCATTAGTCCATTTTGTTCTTTTATCAAAAATGTTCGTTTTATTTTTATAAATTAATATGTCAGCTTGAACAGAACGAGTCAAATGATGGACATATCGGCATGACTGAATTACAGCTCAACGCTTAACTGAATGAACGGTATGCAACAAATGCACAATAGGGGAGTACGCGTGTCGTCCATTGTCTGTCAGCATTGCGCTTTGTGTCGTAGTTTGATGATACTGGTGTCACTGATCATCGTGAATTGCTTTTGTTGACGCGAAACCTATATCTACTCACCCCGTGCTATTAATTCCTGTTTTATAATAGAAATGATCGTTTTAAAATACTTCGTTTCCGTTTTCAATACTCTATAACGAGTACGTTTTACGCAAGCAATAATTGTGTAAAAAACCATAAGAGGAAATACAAGCAATAGCACGAGAAAAATAAAGTGTTATTTGCATGTTAAAGATAAATTTAACAGTTAAATATTGAGTTTCATATTAAAATGGATTGTGCGCGTTATCATATACTTCACTTTTTTAAGATATAGAGCACTGTAGAGCAGCAAGAGAATTCAGTATCCTGAATTATGCGTTTCTTCTTTCCTTCGTATAAAAATTTGTAGGAAGATCGCGGTTTATCGGCTAGAAAAGATATTTTAGCAATTCAAATCTTGTCCCTTTGCTCTTTGCGCTACCTCTGTGCCGCTCGTAATTCAACCATATACCGACAGTCGAGTGAAAACCAACCATAACGGATGAGACGATTCAGTAGCCGCAAGCCACAGAGATTGCTCAAAGGGTCGGCCTTTGAAAATAAATGAAATATACCCACTTCCAGATGTGACGAGGGTCTAGCGTTACTTCAGTGATTACGGCCGGAAATGAGCGGACTTGTACGCCTAATACTCAGTATGCCTCGAGGCTTATTTCCGCACAACTCGCACCGCAACAACGAAAAAGTTCCATGCTCGCTACTCAATCAGGTTTCCGAGATCCGAATCTAAATTAAAATTGTCTTTTATTTTTTCATCCACTTCCCTCAAGGCTCACAAAATTGCATAGTTTAGATAACTTCGTGTCTCAGCTGCGCGAACACTGAAATACGTCGTAAAAGTAATGGGATATCGAGAAGACATATAATATTTACGAAATTCTTAGTGATTTCTTTTACCAGCAGATACAAGAAGAATAAAGAAGCAAAAAATAGAGAATATTAGAGAAGTATGAAAAAATCGGAAAATGTAAATTAAATTATATATTGTATTATCTCATTACATATTATTCATTTTTTAATTATTTTAATTATTTTTTTGTCTTTTATTTACGTACAAAATAATTTTTATAAGGATTTAGGAAAGATATACAATTTATGCTTTATTATGTTTTTTAAATAAAAAATATATGTAATATAAATATATTTGCTTGTTGTTAAAATTAATTTTTCTGATTGCAAAAACGATGCAATGCAACAGTTATACACATTAGAATTAGCAATCGTTGCAGCATTTTTGATTAGAAAATTTCAGAATTAATTTAAAATTTGAAATATTGAAAGCAGGAAAATTAATTTTGGCATAGTTTTTTACGAGTATTTACTAACATATTAAACGATATCAGTGTAACTACAAGTCGCTATTTTTGCATTAAATGGTAACAATCAATTTTATATTTTATGAGAAAATTGAAACAAATAATAGAACAGGAAAATGGAAACAGAAACGATATGAATTATACATTTTCAAACACTATGCTTTGTTACCCCCCCCCTTCGTTTCCCCCCTTTTTTGTGTGTATAAGCAATAATAAAAAAATTATCATGAGTATTCAATGAGAATGTAATATTAATAACGTATTAAACATTATGTATGGACATTTTTACGAAAGTAAAAAATTAAAAGTTTTGAAAAGCGAGTGTAACGTTTAATACAAACAAATCGCAATCACACATTTTATTCTTATTTATTCTTATTTTTTATTCTTATTTATTATGTCAAAAATATGACGTATCACTAATGTTGATAAATTCATATGATATATAGAATAATTGAAAGAAATATGTTTTTTAATTTTTTTCCAAGAAAATGAGGAAGCATACTACCGACATAAAGAGATAACGTAATCTTATATTTTATAGCTTTTATCTTTCACTAATAATACAAGACGAACAATCACATGATGTCAGAAATGTCGTAGACAAGAAGCTTTAATATTAGAAGTTTCGCGTGTTGGTAAAACACATATTGGATAGGAAGAAGAGGAGATCCTGAAGTGCTTCATGAAGACCGTGAAAAGAGACGATGGGAAACTTTTCGGAAGTCTGGCGAATGGCGAGAAACGACGCCGTGCGTTAAACTGACAATAGCGCTTTTTTTCCAGAGCCGTGTTCGTGCATTTAACAATGCTACAATTCATTCATGCGCGCATACACTGTTCTCCATCCTCGCTGTTTCTCGCCATCGTCGTCGTTCACCATTATCCCTTCTATCCATCGACGTTTCTTTTTTCGCTTTCGCGCGTCTCCGTTCCTCTCAATCCTTCCAGTCATTTCCACTCGAATGTCGGGCCACCCTTTCGTACCCTTTCACCCCTCCCCCCCCCCGCGACATATCCATCTACCAACAACAAGTCGTCTACCCTCGTCGCATGTCCTCGGAGCCACCGACAGTTGGCACAATGCGCAATGCATTTTTGTGATTAAAATTTAGTAGACACCGACTCTGTTTTGAAGTACGTGTGTATGTATTTGTTTGAGCGTGGGTGGAGGATTCCCGTAGCATCAAAATGTCGAGATCTTCGACGATACTTCTCTGGAAATCGTCTGTTGCATCGGAGAGATTTAAAGATAATTTTTATAAGCGATGTTACTTCACTAGTCACGATTTTATGAGAAATTGAATTCTTTTAACTGGCCAAACTACTCATTGTTAACTGTTGCTAATGTTGTTAACTGTTTGCTAATGATGAAAATTTATTTTTTAATTAGTAAAGTGCATATACCTATTATTAAGCTTTGCAATTTTATAGAACATTGAAAAAAATCAATAAATATCATGCATTTACACTGGAAAAATGTTTTGATTAAATCAACAACGGAACCCAACAAAAATGAAAAATTTTGATAAGATTAAACAAAATTTCTGATTATGATCAGAAATTCTGTTTGATCTTATTAAAATATCATTCTTGCGATATAAACCCTTTTATTTGTTTAATTAGAAAATTTTTTCTCAGTATATAAGATACCCTGTTAAAATATCTCAATGTTTTCGAAAAAAACAGACACAATTGTAAATAAATAATGCTGGAAAAGGTATCCCTTTGCTATCCGAACTTACGGGAACGAGCATTTCGAGCAACGCACATGCATCACATCTCACAATCTCCATTTAGAAGAATCCTCACCATCTCCGATGGCATCAACCTTTGCTCTTAGCCGCCGTTAACTTCCGGGTTCCGTAAACATTCCACGGTCCCACCACGGTCAAAATAAAAGTTGAGAAAGTAGGAAGGCACGGAGCTTTGCCGCGAGACGTGCTTGCACTGTGGCGGAAGACTGCCGCTGCGATGTTGACGGCAGCTAACGGCAAGGAGGATGAGAGTCCAAAAAGGAATAAGACGCGGGGAAAAGACGACGAAGGGATTGTGGAGTGTAGAAGGCTGGTTGGGCAAGCGGAGATTAAGGCGGCAGCTCTTAAGCCTGATGCCGAAATCCTAACGTCGAGGCTTTCGTTGAGTCTGAAAAGGGACGAAATACCAACCATCCACTACGCCACGCCACTCGTGGACCAGTCTGCTGCGCATTACTCGTCGACCTTTGCCTCTTAGCGTCTATCCTACTAGCGTCATTCCGTTTTCTTCTTCGCCCTTGCCTCGTTGCGGTACCGAAACTAGTGAAATACTTGCCCTATCGAAGCCAACAGTCTCAACCTAAAACACTCTATTTGTATTAAATTATATATTAGGTGTAGTAAAAAGAAATTCATTATTTTTGCATGAAATTGAATGGAAAAATAATGGATTTTTTTTTACTACACCTAATATATTGTTATAAATATATATTGTTTTTGTTATTTTATATATTTTATAGTTCATCTGGGAAACTTCTTTTTTACAATTTTTCTTAACAATATATTATCCCTTTTATTTTGCTTTTTATCTACATTATTTTTACTTTTTATCTATATATGCTTTTTACATACTTTTTACATATTATATATGCTACATTATAATTATGAACAATGTACAGTGAACGAGTAATGAAGTATTACAATTTTTACAATTTTCGATTTTATCAGCATCAATTACTTTTTTACAAATAATTGCTCAATGATTACAGTCATGTTCAATCGAATGAATCGAGTTTTTGCTGATTAATAAAATATTTATTATTGTTTTTACATAGCTCCTTTAAAATATTTCAATTAATCATCATTTAAAATATTGAAATGAAAGCTATATTTATATCCACATTTGTAAGTCATCTTATAAAAAAAAAATACATATATCATCTTATAAAAAAAAAATACATATATCATCGGAAACATGCAAAAAATATGAAAAAAAGAAATGTGAGAGGAACGTGCATTAATAACGAAGTAATAACCTCTCAGGATTTCTGTCTTCTCTCGATAAATGATGCATTTTTAACGAGCAAGTCTATCTTCCGACGCGCCACTTTTAACCGATCGATCGAAAACAATAAGTACGTGATTTCGCTCTTCGCTATCAACCGAGGTCCTCGATCGAGCATGAATCCGGGGAACGTCTGGTGCGAGAAGATCATGATTGCTGTACCCGCCTGGCTTTTCGCGGATTACATTTCGTCGATGGCGAGCTGGCGCGTCGGTGTGAAGGGAAAGCGAGTAAATGAAGTATATGTAAATAATGAGGGTGAGGAAATGAATACGTCGGAGTGCTGCTCTGCCTCCGCTAATGGCGGGTGCAACGCCCGTTGGAGAGACCCGAAAATAATTCCGTCCTCTATCACGCCGGCAGAAGCGGTGGAGTGCCCCACGGGCCGCCCAATTATCGTAAAACCGCCATCTACTTCGCGCCTCGGATTTCAAGCGGGTGAGAAGCGCCGCCGTTCGTATGCGAAATCGATATGCGTCTCTACAAGAGATGGTTCATTTCCGGTGAATGACTCACGGATGCCATTCCGCCACGAAAACAGATCGGATAGCCACCGAGTACACGACGTGACGGGGTGAACACTTTATTTTATCGAATACTTCGCGCTTGAAGATCCTTGTATTCTTGCATTTAATCTGGAAGGACATTAAAAGCGGTACTCTCGAGATGAGTATAATTTCCATCGGGAAATATACTGTGAAATTATTACACGACATTTCGTTTGCAATTACAACCGTCGATGAACTTCCTCGGCTCGACGAATGAAAAGTGTGCTCATGACGACGTATTGGTTGAACAAAATGAGATGTAAAAGAGCAGAATCCACAAAAGAAAAAGAAGAAGGTGAGTCATCGAGAAATGGAGAGAAGTAGAAAGAGAAAGAAAACTGAAAAGGTATAGATGGATAAATAGACCGATATAAAAAGAAGTAAAGAGAGTAAAGCTCGTCTTGCAGTACGCGGTTAAACTCGAGCATGTCGGCGGGGTGAGGGAAGAGCTTCTTGACTTTTCAATTTTCTTCCACTCTTCTATCTCAGCTCGACCGTTTCTTCCCTTCCTCTACTGCTTCTTCCTTCATTCCGGTCCTCCCGACCGTCTCTTCATCCTCTCGCTCGTTCTCATCCCGCACAACCTCGTCGAAGCGATCGCGAGCGAGTCAATAGGGATTGCCTTCGCCCGGAGTAAAATAATTTTCCGGAAAGTTGTGCCGCGCTCGGCAATGTTAACACTCTGAAAGTGGGTTTGCCTACTTCAAAGGAAATATGAGAACCGACGGACGCGCTTGATTTTTCGATCCGCTCCCTCACTTCTTAACGACTAGCGGCTTCGTGGGGCTTTATCTTCTTGAGCGAGGCGGATCACGCGCGCATCGCTGACCACTTTGAATTCCGACAGTACGAGTGAGGAGAGAAAGAAGAGTCGATACGAAAGTTAACCGAAGGAATTGCCAACTTTGCGCGAGCGGAAGTGAGCGATAGATAAATAGGGCAGAAGTACATTTTATTCTCCCGAGTTCCCTTCCGATCCCTTTCGCTCGATTTTCCTGTGATCTCTGAAAAACGAGTCTCGAAAAGTGCAACGAAGAATTCAGAACATTATCGACCCGTCAACTCTGAGCAGCTTACTTGTCAGTACAGCGTAATCCTTTCTGCAAGTGAGATAATATTTCACGTAGAAAAGTCCATTTTTATGCTGACTGTGCTACAAAAGTGCAGTCATTTTTCGATTCGTTCATTTTCCGAGTAATACAGAATAGCACGAACGATATTCCGCGGAAAATTTTAACACGGAAATATGCGATAGCAGTCACACTGAATTACGGAATGCATTGCGTAAATGCTCATCCGGGACGCATTAGCATTCATTCATTTATTTACTTTTTGTCTTTTTCTCTACGCGATTTTTTTCATTCCGCTTTACCGACGATTAATGAAGATCTATTTTAACAAAAACTTGATGGATAAGGC
>NW_017259192.1:2883966-2885525 GCF_001594045.1 Atta colombica | reverse complement strand
TGTGTGTGTGTGTGTGTGTGTGTGTGTGTGTGTGTGTGTGTGTGTGTGTGTGTGTGTGTGTGTGTGTGTGTCATAATCATGCAACGGCATCGTTTGTCATGCTGAGAAAGTGTCTCTATTATCCGTAAAATTTTCTCGGTTGAAGAACGGTGTTTCTCAAATAGCAATGTGTATCGTGTAGTCTCACGGAAAATCTATGATGGGGAGGAGACGAAACATAATTACAGTGCGCACCTTGTTATCGAGCTACAGCTGAAGGGGCGGTCGTCGCTGGGTTGTTCGTCGGATGTCCGTCCAAAGCGTCGACTCGAACCAGGTAGCTAATGTTGTATACCGCTGTCTCGTTAGAATGAAATGGTTCTGCCAGAACGGAAACACGATAGAATGGTAGCACGGAGAATTAACTTTTACCATGGTATAGATACTTAGTTTGCGCGGAAGAACCTGTGCGCCAACATTTTTTGCCATTCAGAAGAAATCTTGTTGTCCCTTGTAAAATCCGGTTAATCGCTGAAACCCGGCGCTCGTTAAAGATGGCGTCGACCACCGGTGCAATTATGTTTTCCGCGTTAATTCGCTGTTATCCAATTATATGGCATGGCGCCGGGAATATATTTTTTTCCGAAAAATTGAAGAATTAGAACGCGGCGAAAAATCAGGATAAAAAAAAGGAAATTGCATTCTCGTTATGAGCATTTCCAGGCGAAGATTTGGGAATTCAATCTTCTCTTCGAAATTTTCATTTTTTCTTTTTTAATTAAAAAATATGGATAAATATATATTATTTGTTAATCACTTATGCTAAAAAAGATTTATCATAATAAGAAAGAAACGTAAGCTGCTTGAGATCATATTAGCGAAGCACAAACATAGTGATTGCAAAGGTTCGTTTTGATGAGATATCAAAACGAATCGAGATAGGAGCCAACCACAAGAACATTTCTACAGACATTTCGCCAAGCAGCTTGGCAAAATGAACGCTTTAATCACTCCTCAATTATCCGTTCATGGATGAAATTTTAATTTACGACGCGATAAAGTTCCAAAGAGTCGTGCCCGCGCGTACAAATTCGTTCGCTTTATGCGCTCTCAATTTGAAAGTTTCAGTTTGACCGTTAAGCCCCTCGGAGGGAAATGACGGGCAGAAGCCGGGATGGAAAAGGAGAAAGAGGAAGTGGAAAGAAGAGGCCTGGAATGGCGGAGGAAAGTGTTGGAGCGGCGGGGGAACATCGTATTAAATCGGAAGATTGGAATTCTAATTAATACTCGCGGATTATCGATAAAGGGGCGAGAGAAACGGGTACCTGAAGGGATGAGAAAAGAAGAGGGGCGGATAGTGGAACGATGACTCGTTCCGTTCGTTTCATCCTTCGCGCGTCTTCGACACTCACCTTAATGTCTTCTCTAACTCTCCCCGAGGTAGAACCTTCGGAATAGATTATATCGTAATGAAAATCTTGACGTTTGACATTTTGCAATTGATGAATCTATTCCTATCGATTCATTGAATATCCGGCGCACTGATGCGTATTGCGTCATGCACGTTTGCTACAGATTCG
>NW_017259192.1:2868602-2883866 GCF_001594045.1 Atta colombica | reverse complement strand
ATATATATATATATATATATATTTATACATAATTGAACTCTTTTTATACATATATACATATAATCGATATATATGATGGATTTCATAAACTGAAAGAAAAGATTGGCTGAATATGGCACAGCATTTTTAATTGGTTGCAGCAACCAATTTTTGATTGTATTAGCCTATTGAAATTTTATACTCACGGATAGGCTAACGCAACAAAAATTATTGCTGCAACCAAAAATTAGCTGTAGCCAAAAGTTAGCTGCTGCAACCAATTAAAAATGGTATGCTATATATTTACCATCTAATTTGCTACAGCAGTCAATCTTTTCTTTCAGTGTAGATATTTCCTGTAAAAATGCAATAAGGATTTTTTCAAAAATCTTTACATACAGCATAGAGAATGAAAACAGATGTGCCTTTTGAATAGAATTCTATGATTAGGATTCTCTCTCTCTCTCTCTCTCTCTTTCTCTCTCTCTTAGAAACTAGCTACTAATACATAAAAATAGTTACATTACTAAAAATAATTTTATAAGTTTTTTTTATAGTATCGTGTTTAGGTTCCATTTCATATAGCTAATAAAAGTATTTTACCCCCACTCCATTAATTTTTGTATATAACGAAGTTACACTCAAAGTTCGATATTATTCCACTAATAGCGAACATCGCTGAAATACATGACATGTGATATCAAGATATGACATGTCATATTCATGTCATGTTATATTCATAGAATCGTATATCTTCCAAGATTAACTTTGAAGCAAAGGAAAAACCATGTTCGCTATGATTTTTTAGAAATGGGTGCTATTCAATTCCTTTTTTTTTTTTAATAATTTTATATTAGTAATTGCAACTATACGTCGCCTCCAAATCTTTGCTGCAGCTGCAGCTGCTATGAGTGTATTCTTTTACATATTCGATGTATTCTCATTTTCGTAATCCATTTTTATTATTGTATAATAAAATGAATTAAAAATTAGCAAAAATAAACGATTGTATTTCTTAAACTTAAAGCCAGAACGTTCTATGAAAAGAAAATGGAGCAAACAATTTTTGAACATTGCTTTGATTGTGATTGAAGTAAAGGTAAAAAGCCAGCTTTCCTTTCCATTGCACGAAATTGCACCTTTTATGCAACAGACACAATATAATATCTATTTTAGATCAGTAGCTTATATCAGAATTCAGAGTAGAATTGTTCATGATTTTGTATAGGAAAAGCATTTGAAGAATACATCGTGTGAAATATATATTAAAATGAAATATTAATCAAAATATAGAATATATAAAATTACGAACACAATTCTATTTTGAAATCTGACGCAAATTATAGATGTAAAGTGAGATTTTAGTGATTCAATTAAATTGTCATAAAAAAAAAATATAATATAATACGCCTATTATATTCGAGCTTTTACTATTTGCCTTTATTTGAATACAAGTTAGATTTATTTATTTTAGTTACTTATATGCGTATAATATGTGTAATTTAGTACGGAATATTCTGTATATTTTTTCGTGCAATTTACTCTACTAATACCACACAATGTGATGTCGAGCGCGTGGTGAATTCTTTTAGCGAAATGGAGCCGCATATCTAGCAACAGTTGCGATATAATTTTGAAAATGGCTACCGAATTGTTGAAATGTATGTCGTACGTCACATATCCCAGAGGATTAATTACGTATATGCGTTTTTCGTTCGCATTTTCTATTTTTGCATTGTATTCTATTTCACGTGAGTCGCGTTCTAAAAAACGTAAATTATTATGACGAATTATGTGAAATAAAATCGCTAAAATGTCCTGCTGAACTCGACGAACCGATTTTATTAAGACACAATCGTAAAAAACGATTTTCATAGCTGTTTTGTCACTCACTTGCTTAGTATTATCAATAAAAAGTATTCGTGTACAATATACATCTTACATTCTGTTATACGTCGCATGCAAGAGAGATATCTTTTTTATTTTGCCGTCTCACCATCGAGAAATTAAACGTATAGCGCGAAGACTTTGTCACGAAGTCTGCGTGAAACCTGTCGGCGCCTTTTGCGAAATTGGAGCGGGAGCGCGCGGAAGATGAACCGCTTCTTCGCGTCGGGCATAATTCCCACGTAATTCACTCACAACCACGAAGGGAATATTTACAAATGGGATTTAAATCCGGGAGAGACGACCGCGATGGTAGCCGTGGAATATCGTTTGCCGGCACCTAGCGGAGAGACGACAGCGGTGGCGGCGGCAGCGGCGGATGTGGAGGATGGATAGAGGCCGCTTAAAGTGTAAATAGGAGGCGATTCGCGCCAGACAAAGCGTTCCCGTTTCATGATCCTCCCTACGCCCACCAACTCCTTGCTCCTCTCTATTCCGCCTCCACTTCCTCCTCGCGCCCATAAAAGGGACACAGCTCTTCCATGGTTACTACGAGCCGAGAGTCGAATCAAGAGTCGGCGGAAGTGGAATCCTGAAATATTAATGTGACACCGATCCTTATCCTCGACTTTCTTCTACCTACTTCCCGTTGTCCGCTTCTTTCCTGAACCATATGTCCTTTCCTAGACGTTTCGCTTTCCCTTCCCCTTATGTCCGCCCATGCGCTTACCTCGTTGAATCATACACTACTGTACCGACCTGGCTCAATTCGAGAAAACAGGGCGAATGTGTATACATACATTTTTTATACGTAAAGACGTTTTCTCGAGAATATCAGTTTACTTGTTTAGAAATTGATCTTTAATGTAACATCGTCAATATTAAAAATTATATCGTATAAAAATATAACGCTGTCTTTAACACTTATATTTTTACTTACGTATTCTTTTAATGTTTTCTTTTACTTTAAATTGTGCATATATATAAGAAATATGCGAATCATCTGCCAAAAAAAAAAACAGATTTAATATTTAATAGATTGCATGTATACTAAAAAAAAATTAATATTCATGTAGTAAAAACAAAATTTATTCCTATGTTACGATTGTGACAATGTATATCTGATTATTTCGAAAAGTTATCTCATTTATTCAGATAACACGTCTGTCATTTATTATTATTTGCAATATATGGGATAATTCTGTGCTTTTGTCAGGCTTCATTAATAAATAGCTCAATAATTAATCTAAATGCGCTCCACATTTCCAATATGAATTGATCTTATGACGATTGCATTTAAAAATTTACAATCGTTTATTAATTTATCAACTGATGAGAAAATTATAACATATTTTACACAAATTTATTTTGAGCACACGCAAATAATTTTTGACATTGCAATAAAGTGTATTTATTATTCAGCTATTGCCGATTATAGCGAGCTTTTAAAAAATTTAAGGTCGACGATTAATTTTTGACAACTATCGTTATGGAAATCTTTCACAGATTTAATTACAGTTAATTCGAAATCGTATATCTATTATTTTACGTTACATGTGAAAATAATGGATATGCTTATGTACACAAGCATTTTTATTTGTAGAATTTTTTTGACAATATTGTAATTATTTTGTGTTATACATTATGTGTTATAGGAGGGCGAGAGAGGGTATTTGGAAGGGCTTGCTTCAAGATATGCAGATCTCTTCAGGACGCATTACGGGGATGTTCTTGAGCCGCTCGAGGAACTACGCCGGCGAGAAACAAACGCTTCCGCACGAATGCCCAACACCCAGCTCACCACCAGTCATTCACAGCCCATTTACGTGCCCGGAAAATACTCGGTGAGCAAATCTCTCATATTCGCTTTTATTTGCCCCTTCCTGGCGTTCTCTTCTTTTATTGCTTCCGCGGATGGCATAATGTGGTTATAGGGTGACATATAGTAGCTTGTCTATCGCCGCGATTTCTTCTTATTACTCTACTCCCTTGACACTTGGCCAAATTGCTTTTGAAGGGACAGAACTCGCAAGAAGAACACGTCCTATTGATTCGATACGAGGATTTGTCTCTTTTTCTGATGGGCGGGGACAATTTTATCACGAAGAAAATTGTCAGACGCAGGCAATCGCGTATTTACCAAGCAATCGATGAAATATGAACGTATTCATAAGACTAAAATTATATTTCAACAATCTTCGCAACGATGTATGTACATAAATATGTATCTAAAATAATAAATAATTTTGTATTGTAGTAATTGGTAACAAGTAATAGTACCTAAGTCTTATAATGAGAAATTGTTATACGAAATATAATTGTGTTGGTTCAGTTAATATTTTTTAATATGCTAATTTGTCTCTATCTTTTATACACATTTAAACGATATGTTTAACAAAAGAGAGACATGACGGGAAATCCTTCATGGAAGGAAGTTCACTTTGCGTTTGTGGGCTCGTGGTTCTTCCATGAGTAACTTTCCAAAGTGCTTTAAGGCGATTAACCATGTAGACCCTATCGATCCCAGCTTAAATCGGTTATTGTTCGTTACTCAGTCTTTCTCCCCGCGGCTAATCGAGTTTTCAAACGCAAGTAATCGATTGACTATTAAGGTCAGATTGCTTCAAAGATCGATGATGTGTCGATTTGGAAAATTAATATAAAAGTCATTCTTTTCAGAATATTTCACGTTTTGATTAAGCACGAAAACGATTGGTCATTAATTTTTTAATATTTTTAATATTTTTTAAATTAGATACAACAACGATCTCGTAAATATTGAAAATAAAAGAAAAAGTTAACTTTGTAAAAATGAATGCATGGCACAATGGATAAATTTGTAAATATTATATAATTATGTTATACACTTCTCTTTATAAATATTTTTAGCGAATTTAGTGTAATGATAATATAAAATATCGACTCTATCAAAAATTTAATTAAATTATCTTTTTAATTTGAATTTATTGCATTACAAGTATTTTAGTAGGTCTTAAATTAAAAATTCTAATATAAATTTTATATAAAATTAAATGGAAAATATAATAAAAATTTCTTTACATATTTATTATTTATATATATATATTTTTATTATTTGTGTGGGACTTCACAATCTTGTAATCGACAATAATAATTACTTTTTACTATTTGAAATTGGATACAGATTTATAATTAAATGGAAACATTCTACATAATTAGATCTTTAGATTTGTCGTTTCTTTTTCAACCTCGATTAGATTGATTTTCACGTCCGATCATGTCATCTTTTTCCTCATAAAATTCTGCAGCACAACATTACTTTTATATATAACTTTTTTATATAACGAATTCTTAATATCGTTCCTGTCTTCTTCCATTTACAACATAAATAGTAGCCAATACTGCTTCGCAAGCAAAACTCCACTACCTCTATAGATAAAGGAAAAGAACGAACGATCTCCATTTTTGTGCAGCCCTCGAGCTGCCTCAGCGACAAGGAGGAAGACGAAATCTATGGCTTCGGATATGGGGTCTTCAGCCGGCAGATGCTCCAACATCGACAGCAGAAACTCGCACTCGCAACACAAAACACAACTACTGCCATGACACCAGGTGGACCTCAGGCAACCTATCAAAGGTAACAAGACCGTCTAATATGCGTGTTTTATATATGTAGGTATATCAATTTTTTTTATCCGTAAATATGGTCTCATTCAAGTGAAGTAAATAATATGTAAATTATGTTAAAAGCAATTCTGCTCATTAACGTGTAAAGCGTAAAATAAAAATGAACGAACACGATTGCAAGAAAAATAATGCAATGTTTATATGGAGGCATGTCACTCAGTAAAATAAATTAAAGTTAATTAGAGAGAAGATTTACATTTTAAAATTCTAAAATGAAGATTGTAATATTTGATTCTCCATCTAATTATTCTAATTGTTCTATTATTTATTAGATATATATAATACAATATAATAATCATAACTATTACATATTAATCACTTATTCTAAATACATAATTTAATTTCTCGTTATTAAATGTTCTAAATTCTTAATTGTAAATGAGATGTATACGATTATTATAAAATTGTAATTTCATTTGAACGCTAGACTTGTTACAATAAGAACAACCCAGCGCGGCGCGATCGATCACTCTCAAATCGCGATCAGTAACGTTCGACATCGAACACGAATAGAGCAAATTCGAGAAAGCATGAAATAGTAGGACGATTTTATTTAACTGGATTCAATCTAGATAGTCAGATAACACCCGAGTAGGATGAGGGAATAATGAAATATTAATGCTAATGGTTTATCCAGTTGGTTCGATATTTTGGGCGTGCCGATTAATTAATCTACCTTGAAATGAATATAAAATGATTATCACGAATGTATTCTCGATGCCGAATTTCCATGTTCATGAAGCGTAGTATTTTTGTGACGCGCTCAATATTCGTTTTGCACGAAGAAATATGACATATACAGATATATCAGATTCAAAACACAGTCGATCTAAAATTGGATTGTCAACGCGAAATAAATACTTTTCTCTCGAAGAGGCTATTCTTTTTTTATTTTATACGTTTAATTTTAAGTTTTTTAATGTTAGGATTTTAGTTATTTAAATTTTCTTCAATTTTCGATGATCTTAACTCTCGTATCAAAAATCTAAAGAGAACATATCAATTTTCCAGACATCGGAAATCCATTATATTTTATGATATTTCGATTTTTATGCATCTCTGCATCGTACAAACGTAACTCGGCTTTCCGGACCATTCGTACAACACGCCACGCGCGCCGTACGCTGCCGCAGTCGCGCAGTCTGTTTATTATCCGTAATTGCCCATTGCTAACTACTCTAACTGATCCGAAATACCATCTGCGTGCAGTCTCGTGCTGGCTGCTTGATATTTAATGGCTAATTAACCGGCGAACCGAGCCACTGAATGCGCTTGGCCCGACATGCTCGTGCACTTGCTCAACGTGCCGCGCCGCATCGTTTGCGAGGAGGAGAAACTGAAAGACGATGAGGATAAAAGGAAAGAGGAGAGAGTACCGAGATATTAGAGAAAGAAAGAGAGAGAGAGAGAGAGAGAGAGAGAACGCATATCGCATTATTAAATTCCATTATTGCACCATGACCATCGACTGTTTTCGTACACGCGCGAGTAACCAAGGCACCGAACTCATGAAATTGCTCTCTCCTCTCACTGCCGCGATAAGCACGCTCGTTTTTGCGAATGAATACACATCCACGGACCGTATCCGCATACTCGGTACTGTGGCTCGGCTTCATAATAATACAATACGATCTAATACTATTGGACTCTCTCATGAGAAAACCGCAAGTTACCGTAAATCAAACGAATTACTAATAATGATATTTACAGGGCTGCTGTAAATGATTTTCGAGATTATATAGCATAAAAAAAACATTTTTTTTACAAATTACAAAACTTTCTAATTTTTAAAATGTCAATCAAGACAGGTAGCCACAAGAGTGATAGTCTTTTATACTGTTGGAAAATTTATATCGAATATAACACATTTCGTATGTCATAAACGGTCCAAATTTGGTATTTATTTAATATATGATAAATATATTAGAAAATAACACAGATATTTTATTATTGTGATTGTATTTCATTTAGATAGAATTTACGTTTCAAAATACATTTTTGTGTTATTTGTTCACTTACTCATAAATTGTATTATTTTAACACTAAGAAATGTTGAATATCAATTTAACACAAAATATTAAAATAATCACGTTATGTTAAATTAACACTCAAATATACTGAGAAATTTAACACAAATAGTTAACAAGAACAGACCGTTTCCAATATTAATACATAATGTTTTTTACCGTGTACACATAAAATTTTAAAAATTTTATCAAACATCTACCATTGTACGAAGTTTGACATACCAATTAATTATTGTCCAATCTAGATGTAGTACTAATTTGCGGCGACTATAAAATTAATTGCTTGGAAATAACGATCAATTCGACGAAGCTTTTTGCGAATTTAATTGGAGTTCCATCGCTGTAAATAACAGGAATCGAAAATAGCATTTTTCAAGTGCCAAGTGCTCGTCTATTATTCTTTTAAATTAGAATGGTCTGGAGATGCGAACTTAAAATAGAAAATAATAAAACAAAAACAGTTCCAATTATAGAAACAAATCAATCAATTAATAATTTCAAAACTCATTATAAGATATTAAGGAAATTAAAAATACACTTAACATTAATATTATATTTCTATATTACAGATAAATACAAGTGATTAAATCATTTGTATTTAGTTTTATATGATTGTTAAGTTGCTCTTTTTATCACGTGACATTTACAACATTATTAATGAAGTCAATATTTTGGATTGGACAACGATATAATAAATATCAGCTCGGTATTATATACTTTATTGCGTATTCATTGAGAAATTATGTGGTTGAAAAAATTTCTGCGTCTCGAAGAACATTAGCCGGAAATTTTTAATAGGCTCATAAATTTTATCGCAACACTCAGCAAGTTACAACGAACCAAGTAGAGTCTTCGTTACTCACATACGCAAAAATAATTACTGACTTCATGGTAATTTATCGTGATGCTATAAAGTATGTATGTACTGTGTAGTATCGTAACAAGACAGGCCGCAAAGAAATTGAACAGCCGACGAGGCGTCGTCTTTCACGCTTAACGTTTCAACTGAAGACTTTCATGTGATAGACGTAACAATTTCTAATAATTCACCAAAGCTGCGATAATGATATTCCTGTTGGAATGACGAATTGATCAACGAGTTGTCTTATCTTTAGATTTACTTACTGAATATGCTAACATAATAAATTTTTATAACAAAATAAATTTTTATAACAAAATAAATTTTTTTCTTAAATAATGAATTTTTTTTTTATTTATTTATGATGCTTTAAAGATATTTATTTAACATCAGAAATATTAAATTACTTGTCAATTTAATTTGTGATATTACATACTCCGGTTTCAGTCTAAGGCCAGTATTCTTGGTCGGATCTTATATTCAAGATCGTTTTAAGTACAGTTTTAAGATGTTATAAACCAATCAGAGAGCTGTATTAGCATTTCAAGACGTTACTTAAGACGGTCTTAAAATAAGAATCGAATATGAATATCAGCTTAAGATTATTTCAAGACCGACAAATAATTAGCACAATTTGCTTAAACTGGAAATTGTAAAAAATTCGTGTAAACATCAGGCATCAAGATCCATCTTGAATATATTTCATTTATTTGTATTAATAAATTTTTATAAAACACTTAAAATAAATATTTAGACAATCAATATCGAAAAAATAAATATTGAAACAAATTATAATCTAAAGAATAATTCTGAAGCAGAAAAATACTCTGCAACCAACTATGCATGCAACCGTCTTTCAAACGAGAGAATCCATCGTGCCTGCTGTTGGAACACGCGTCGAAGCGACTAGACGATGATCGTGGAATTCATTAGCAACGCGTAGATGGATATCGCGTCCGATTGACGAATGGATCGCTTGCATTAATTATACGCGGTTGCGCACACGGCTGACGAACCGCTGGCCGTTTGTCACACGGTCGATGATGCGTTTAACGATCACTCGGCGATGATGCAACCGACCAGCCCGATCAACCAGTCACGTCTTTTCACTGGGGAATATTTGCCCGCGTGAATGCAACGTCATTATCATAATGCAGTAAACCAGTTCAGTTCTTTTTCGGACGCGTGCGTCTTATTTCATTTCTCGTGGGATTCATCTGCCGATTCATGCGTGTCAGCCGCATATCGTAATAAAAATATTAAATCTTTTTTATTTAGATCTTTCACTCGCATATTTATTCAAATTTTTTTCACGATTTTTTTCGCTGTTTCTATATACAGAGTGATATAGTTAAATATTCTGAAAGATTTTAAGGGATGATTCTTCACACTAAATCAAGATAAAAACTTTCTAAGAAATTTTTGTCGCATAAAAATCTTAAACTTAAAACAATATTTTACTAAAGGAAAGAAAGGAATTAGAGAATACAGTTTTCATAAGATACATGTTCGAAACGATTCCATTTCAAAGATATAGATATCATAAATGAAGTAAAAATTTCATTTTTTCCAAAAATTTAAATAAAAAATCATTAGAGTTATTTTGATAAAACTTTAAACATAGTTTTATTGAAATAATCTGAGTGGTTTCCGAAATTTTTGGAAAAAAAATTTTTCCTTCAACTCTGACACTTTGTATCTTTGAAAACTGTTTTGGACATGTAATCATATTTTTGTCTTGTTTTAGTGTAAGGAATCACCTTAAGATCTTTTAGAAAACTTAACTACCACTCTGTATATGTGGCGTAAAACGTCACTGCTTCTTTCAAGTTTTCTTTTGCGCTTGATTCTCGACGATGCTGTTTCGGATTTCGCCAAACTGAATTGTTGATAGATCTCTTTAATAATAAGGCTCTCGAAATAATTTATAATAGAATTAATCGGCCGCTTGACGTTAGGCTGAACGGCTCACCTGCATATGCGGGGACGTCGAAGCATTTACGTTATAAACAATCGCATGGACCGTGGTCATAAATTAATAAACGGACAATAACGCGGCGAAGTAAAGCTTGACTGACGTGCTGACAGCCACGGCCGATAGTCGGTTTTGTCGTGTCGACGGCCAGGTAATCCTATCGACTCGTCGGTGCATACGTCGCGTCGCGTCGCGTCGCATCGTGTTGCATAGCGTTGCGTCGCTAGAATGCGCGCGCTCGATTATCCGCGTCGCGAAACTCTCGACCTCGCGCCCGTCATCCCGCGTGTAATCGCAGTTTTAGTCCTTTGCCATATTTCGGCTCGTTCGCATCCGGCCGTCTGCGATTGTGTCAGGCCATGCGTTCCGGCCGATCGATCCCGCAGGACAAAACAGATTTTTTGATCCCCGCGTTGCTCCACCCTCCTCAATCCGCTGAATGAAGCTGCCGGAAATCGCTGTTGTTTCTCGCACGTATGATGTACTCTCATATAGATATATTTACACCGAATGCAGAACGATTTCAAATGCAACAGATTTGAATTGTAATGCTTAGCCTGATTATCCGAATGATACTTCATTATTTTCGTTGTGAAGCTGTTTACCATTGATAACAAAATCACACGATTATAAAAAAATTATTTCTATCATCCTTATTATCCTTGCTACGGTTATTATTGTTTAACAATTACATGATTCATTTAAGAAATTTTTCTCGTATAGATGTATCATTATATGTAACATATTAATTATAATAATTATTTAAAGAATATTTTAATAGAGGAAAAAAAGAATTATGTATACCATTTTATTGAAATAATTCAATAGATTTATGTGATATAAATGTTTCTATTGTTAGTTAAATAAATTATTTTAGCAAGCATAAACTTTTGATTCTGGTAAAATAACAGGACCCCACACACACATATTCTTTATCGTGTTAAATCTTTTGACTAGACAATTCATATTTTAATAACACATATTTCAGTGGATAGTCAAAAAAATAAACTATACTTGTAACTATTTCATGTACGTCTGAATCTTGTTTTTGTTAAAAAGCTGAATCAACGCTCATGACTATAGTTTTTCGTTGAATTTAGATATTTATTGCTTTTGTGTGGAAGAAATGCGATTGTTAAAAACGTAATCCAATATCATAATGCTAAATGTGAATTTTGCGGTAACATGCATTTTATATGAAACACGAGATTATTTTTGTCAGACAAAAACAACGGACTTTGTTTCAACGAGAAACGTGCGCTTATGAATAACGACGGAAACTGCTATTCTCTCGTCGAATTCATTCATTATTACAAATGTATCGCGCGTGATTATACTGGAATCACGTTAATGCAGCACACCGAATACGTGCCGTTTCTATGCCCTTCTCGCCAACTGTGCACTACGTATTCGGCGTCAACCGCAGGCATGTCTTCAACCATAAAAAATACTGAATCTAGTTTACAATTTAGCTAGTTACCATGTTTCGCGCCATGTAAAATAAAGTTTCTCGTATAAATATATTTTTTTTCATGCATGAAATTATACAACATGCTTTCGCTGGAGATGAAAAGGTGCAAGATTTTTATTCCAAACTGTTTCATATTAGTTTAAATATTAGTTCATGAGAAAAATATATAAGAATGATCATAATTTATTATGATTATTATGACAGTAACGTTAAAAAGCATTTCTTATGTATATTAAAACAGACAGTTTATTATAAATCTTCTGAGTTACTCATTATTAGTTTTCGAATATTAGTTTGTTGAATCAAGAAGATTTTAAGAAAATATAAAAATATCGAAAAGAGAAAGGCGAGAGAGAGAGAGAGAGAGAGAGAGAGAGAGAATAAATCTGATCAGACTTCAGGAACAAATAATATTTCAGGGAAAATATTAGGTATATATAAGAGAATATAAAGTCCATCTCCTGAAGAAACTACGAGAAATGAGAAATGTAACACGAAAAACACAACGGTCGAGAATGCTCGTGGTAGATTCATCGGAATTTGCATATCCGAGTATTCTTGAGTTCGGTACCAAACAAGTCAGAAGCGCGTACAGCTTGCTACAATTTTCAATCGCATACGAAATATCCACGATAGGCCATCTTGCATACTCTACATCAGCTTCCATACTTACTCTTACTCTCTTCGACTTCATCAGGATTCTCTGCGCGGGTAGTGGAAACGTTTTACCATCCATTTGTGTCGTACTCGGAAGCACGGCGTCCTTCCAATGTTCGTTCTCGCTGTAGTAATCATGACTCTTAACAGCCTCCAAATCGATTGCTACTTGGCACATAGCGACATTCGCCGTTAACTAAAAAAGAAGTAATCGGTCCTTTTTAGTCTGGATGCTGGAACTCAACGGGAAAAGAAGTCCAATACAGTTGTACGTACGAATCGTGACAAATCGGCGACGATCGATCTTGCGACGTTTAGAACTCTCAAAGTAAATAACTCGGGTTTCAATAAGGTATACCTTAATAACTTTCCGAAGATTTAAGATTTAGTAACTTACACAAGAGAGAAGTAAAACCTAGGAAAAAAATTCTGTAAGTTTTGTTCCTCTCATATAAGTTTATAAACTGCTAGTAAAAATTTCTTGATTCCCTACGAATGATAGCCGGCTACCTGTCGCGGAATCCGAGCGTAATGCCGATCTTCGGCTCGAGAATGACGGATGTTCTTCGTTTGTTGTTCTGTGTTGCTGGCAGAATCTATTACGAATCCATTGAGGAGAGTGGACCACTCCAGGCAATCGATTCCGAATGGTTGACCGTAGGTGCCAGTGGAGATACAGGAAGAGGTCCACCTCGTCACACCACGCCGGCGAGAAGGCTGGGAGTGGCTCGACCGGAATTGCAACGTAGTTTATCCGCTGAGAGATGTTAGCTTTTCGTCAAAGGGTCCTATTAGTATGCGGTTAGTATTACGGCGCGTTGTATCAGGATACATTGAAGCAAGATACGACGCGCTATTAGCGATTCTCTGGCATGTGAACTACCAACCTCTTCGCCGTTCTCTCTCCATCCCACGGGCCATTCAGCCGCCCGCATCACCCGTTGTCTATACGCGAGTTCGTGTGTTTGTACCTATCGCGACACTTCTCGACTTCCTACGCTGGATCGCTTTGTGCGGGACGTTCGGTAGAAACGGGAACATTGGATCAGCCAATAAGACGATTAGTGCGCGCTCGACCCTTAACACTGCAATGTCGGAAATCGCCGCGTGTGCACATTCCAACGTGATCTACCGTAAAAGATCGACTGCTTCTACTGGCTCGGAGAGATACTTGGAATACTTCAGTGAATACCGCCATTTACGGCGACACGATGCTTCATGTGTCCCGAGACGTGCATTGGAATTTACGCATACTCTTCCGTACGATTAAATGGAAAAGGATCGTTTAAGTCATTACGCTGGTTATATTTCAATTACTTTGTATTTGTATGCGCATTCAGAGCGCATTCGTAGGAAAAAGAATGGTGACTCTAAATTCTTCCATATACGATAGAAGCAAAAAATATAGTCTTTTTCTTTTTTTATTATTTAAAATTGTCTCTTTCCATTTACAATAAAATATAACCTGGCGATCAGTTTTACAAATCAATTAATATTCCACAAAATAGGCTAAACGCATCCATTGTCTATCTTTTTTTCTTTTCATATTTTCACTATTTCAAACATGAACATGTACACATTTTTGGAAACGGAAAGAAAGAGACTTTTTTCGCGTATGTGCGAATGAACTATCGAAAGTAATTGTTATTAACTTTCCACCGGCATTTTTTTCACTCTTTGTCCACAAACTGAATCTTCGAATTTCAATACAAATTTTTATATTGTTCTGGACTCTATAAAAATGCAAAAAAATTTTTAAACTTGTAAAAGCTTTAACAACAGTTTTTATTATCATAACAATTTAATTGTATTTTATTTATTATTTTTATAGATTAAAATTTATCTTTTAAAATTTACAATATAAAAATCGATTGTACTTTTAAAATCCAACATTATCAGCTAAGAGTTCACATTACATGTACTGTCGCTGTTGATTAAGCATTTAAAAACGAGGGTTATAATTAGATATATAGTTGTAATTCGTTTTATATTTAAGCCAGTCATAGTCAGTTTTTATGTAAATATTTTTAAGTCATTTTGAGTACAATGTCATAAGTCAATCACAGAATCGAATTAGTACCTTATGGGGAGATTCTACTTTGGAGGGTAAAAAAAGTTGATTTTTTTTTTTACACTTTTTGCATCTCTAAAGTGTGTAGAATATGCCTGTAAAAGGATTTTGCAATATTCAAAATTTTAAAGCAATTTACGATTTGTTGAACTGGATTTTGCATCAATCAAGGTATTACGCGCAAAACAAGCAAGAATCGAAAGAAGAAGGGCTCAATGCAGCAAAATTTGCTTCAAACAAGAAAAGAAATTGATTTATATGCTAGGAATCGCTAATTAAATTAAGTTGCAAAATATATTAATACAAAGTTATTATAAAATAAAACTTTAACCGCGTTTTTCTCGAATTCGTTTTTCAAACTGGCGGAAAAAGTACAACTTCAACCAATCATCCGATTGACATGAAGTTTTTTTCCTACGAAAAATAAATAATTAAATAATTTTTATGGGCCATAAAAATTATTATGTCATAAATTTTCCAAAATAATTATTTCAGAACAGGTTCTTTGAACAGGTTGAAAGCGAAAAAAATTCGTGAAAATTGACTCTTAATTTCAAATAGCTATCATTTTGTAAATTTAAAAATTTTTCATATAAAATGAGATTTATGATCCCATAAATTTAATACATTTTAATACTAGAAAAAGGTCTAATACGGTTGAAGCTAGATCTT
>NW_017259192.1:2866314-2868502 GCF_001594045.1 Atta colombica | reverse complement strand
TATATATATTGGATTGTCCGGAAAGTTCGTGCCGATGTTGAAGGAAAAAATTGAAACGCAGAAGATTTAAATTTTAGTATAGATTTATTAAATTATATAGGTTAGGCAGCACGAACTTTCCGCACAACCCCCAATATAATATAGACACAATATTATAATCTTTTTAGACACTGCGTGTCGAATTGTTTTTCCGGATATAAACGTAATTAAAACTATTCTAGTAATCGCGAATTAAATTGACAAGCAATTTAATAATTTGACCATTTAATAATTTGACAGTTGCTATCATCAAACATCATGTTATAAAGATGTTAATATATTGAAACTGTTCATAAATTTATTGCGATAAATATTACCTTGGCCGGGATTTGAACCCAGATATCTTGTGGTGATCTAATGATTTAGGATTCGCGTACGGAATACAAGAGATGCGGGTTTCTGGAATCAGAATTCCAATTAATGCAACTAGATTTTTTTTCAAAATTTCTGATTGAAAATGAAAAAACAATCAACATTTTCTGGTTAACTTTACTATACTTATAGTTGAGAAAACTCATGGATCAGAATCTTCTAATTAATTCATTTTCAACTAAAAATTTTTTTTGGTGCATATACATCGCACTCATTAATAGCCACATAATCACTTTTCAGTATTTTGTTCATGATAGTCAGACATAGACAATTATACATAAGAGAGAGGAGAAAAAGACGTGAATATTCGGCAGACAACATATGATACATTATATAAACCACATATATCGCCACGGAAACCTATATTAATGACAATTCTATAATTTCGATACATAGAATTGCGCGTTTGTTACACCGTATAATGTTACCTTTGACTATCAGTACCTAATTTGATGCCCGTAGGGAGATCAAAACTCTAACTGTATAAACAGAACAATCTTTGTTTTCTATTGTTATAATGAAATATTATTTAAGAAATGTAAATGATGAATATTGTCGCCTTTACAGTTGGAAAATTTGCATTAAATTTAATATTTCAATTTGAATATTCTAAATGGTCTACTCAAATTTTTTAGTTAATTTAACACAAAATAAATATGTTGTAAATGTTATATGAAAAATTAATACATAAACGTAACACTGACATAATTTATAAACAATCATATTTCTCCATTAAAATTAATATATTTTATTCATTTATCTTATAACGTTTTAAAAAATATTATTTATGTTATTTGTTCACTTATATGAAATTGTATTATTTTAACACTAAGAAATATTGAACATCAATTTAACAGAAAATTTTAATTTTTTTCAAACACAATCGTATATTAAATTATTGATCGAATATATTAAAAATTCGACACAAAATTTTAATATTGTGTTGTTCGAAGTGCATCGTTTCTAACACAAATAGAAAATATTTTTTATGGTGTATTGGAAATGAACTTTAAACATGATTCGCATTATTAGCCAAAATAAAAATTACTTTGAATTATAAAATATATTACAATTTATGCAAAATGTCAAATCTTTATTTTTTAAAAATCGGATTGTTTTCTTGTATTTTGCGAAAATAATTCTCATGAACTTAGGAAGGTATTCTATAGACATGCTATCTGTACTACGCTATTTTAGGTATTACGCAAATGACTGCATTAAATTCGAGCGAGGAACCAAATCGCGCTACTGTAATACGTATTAAATTGAAATAATACACACTAACTAAATTGAAATTAACTCCCTAAACACTGGTAAATTCATTATCGGCACGTAATAGTATCGAAATGCGCGCTGACCGATCCATTTCGCATATCAAAGGAAGTATTAAATCCCGACGACCAATCGCTCTATTACGCTTAACATCAATACCCATCATTTCGATGCAACCGTATGATATATATTGACCGTGCGTTTGTTCACTGGCGGCACCACGGCGAAATATCGTCGCGGATGAAAACGAATGGGAAACGGAGCGGAAAAGCGCGTAGACATCGGGCGGCGTGCCAAGTGGCGCCGTTCCTTTAATTGTTAGCATATTTTAACCGTAATTTTCCTCTGTTCCAGTTGTCTGAGCCCGAGATCTGCGTTCTTCTACGAGTTCCCTCCTAACGGTAAGTCGCGCCTAGACTTCGCAGCTTCATTTGTCTTTGTTTAAGATTTAGGAGGCGCAAAAGAGAAAACTCGAACCTCCGTCACTTCCATCTTTTCATTTGTG
>NW_017259192.1:2860185-2866214 GCF_001594045.1 Atta colombica | reverse complement strand
ATATATATATATATATATATCGTTATTACATCGCCATTAACACGAATAGGTCGTTTGAAAGAGATAACTTCATCGATCGTGAATTACCCTACTAACCGTAATTTGCCTATGCATTTTAATTACTGAATAATAAAGCAAGATGCTGAATAGTAAAACGTTTGCAATTAGAGATGTGTGTGTAGTTAGCATATCTGTTTTAAAATATCATTACTCTACTGCTATTATCATTAGGAGCAAAATATATCGGTTTTTTGCCCTTAATGATAATAGCAATAAAGCAGCTTATTTTTATATGTCTCGTGTTATTAAGAAATACTTTACGCAAAAATGTTGCATTATCTTTATGCTTGCTTTAATCACAATAGCATTAATATTATGTCAGTATTAGAAAACCTCAATTATCTCGTACATTATATTACTTTCATAGTTTCGACTTTCCATGACAATTCAACATAAATCACGACTAATAGAGGACCATTTTGAACACGGAATCCTCAATTATGTTCTTTCTCTTGATTTATTCGATATACTCGCCGCGTAGAAATCATTTTACGAGAACGTAGCAATTTCGTAATGGATTGAGAAAACTACACTAAAGACTTACGAAAGGAACCAGGCCACAGGTCTGAATTTGAATGCAGGAGCATTATTTAATGCATTGATTGCATGCTTTGCACGATTCTCATGGCGAGTGCATGCATACGAGGATACGAACGCGATTTCCAAAGGACTAAGGTATCGTTCGTTCGTGCACGTCTCTCACCAATGAAACATATCTAAATAGTCTAACAATGGAGCAATTGCAAACGGACTTTGCCTGCCATCCTCAGTATTGCGATGTGCAGCAACTGCTATGTCGTTATGTACAATAGGAATATACGAGATAGAATCTTGCGCGCCTTTGAATGGCCATCGGTAGCCGATTATCATTTTTTCACGCAATTGGTGTCGTATTCTACACATCGGATAACATTGTTGTCTCGCGTCTCATTTGTTATACAATATGTGGATAATATCAAACACGTACCTATAATCCCATATTCAAACCAGAAGTTCATCGATGGCTTAACTTGCGGTTGCCTATAGCTCTTTAAACTTCTTAACACCAAGAATGATAATATTATTATTCATGAATTTATTTATAGTAATAAAAACTTAAGAGATTATTTTCCTGAAAATGTAATATTTGCATAAATAGAAATATTCTGTTATTACTTTTGAACGCAATGTAGGAAATAAGAATAATTACATATAACAAAGATTAGTTTTCAGTTCTTAGTTTTCATAATATCATATAATTTTTTTTCTCTGTAAGGTTCGTATTTTATTATCGCTTTCCTCTGAAGATTCAGAGGAAATAAAACATTTGTCTTAAAATTATTATTATATTTGCAATCATAATTCGATTGAGAAATTCAGACGAAGAATTTATTTTAAGATACACAACTTTAGTTTTCATAATTCAATAATTTTTTAAAAGAAAATTATTTGTTAACAGTGTTTGAATCTTGCAACATTTTTTGAGACTGAGAAGAGTTTAAGAGAAAAATGGTGTCGTGTATAATTCGTGTACCATTCTATATTAATAATTAATTAGAAACGATTAAAAAATTATGAGAAATAATAAGTAGGAAAAACAGAACATTAACTTGAAATGTCACGCGATTATTTTCTACGAATAATTAGTTACTGTCAACAACATTTCATAGTTACAATCGACGTAATTAATTAACTCTGGCAATTGATAATTGTAAATGCATTTATTATTTATAAGAGCAGATATTTCGATTATAAATTATTTTATTATGCTATTTGTACAGACAATAATTTCTTTAACGTACTGTATTTGAATCGATCCAGGATCAATTGATGACATCACATGCTCTACTTTGATTTCTGATTAAACTAATTCATGATCTTTTCCTAGATTAATCCAAATTCTCTGCAACCGAAAACTTTATTAGATTCTAATGTCCCATGTTGTGAATTTTTTATTGACTTAAACGTAATTCATTCAATACTTTCAAATTGAGGGTACGGAGTAATACGTGAATCGCTGGATTAAATAATGAACGTAATGGAAAATCGTGATATATTGGTTATTTTAGATTTTTTTGCATATTACACCTGCAATATTAGATTTCAATTTTACAATTTTGGATGATCGTCAATTTGATTTAATTAACGGCATCATATCGTATTAAAATGTAATTTTAAACTTTAAATGTTATTTTTTAACTTTACTGTCATAAATGATTTTAATTGAATGATATCGCGATATATTTAATTATTGCAATACATATAGTTATAAGCGTATTTTAATGTTTGTCAACTGGATAAAAATTCAGCATTTTCGGATTATAGAGTTTTATATATATATATATATTATTAACTTTGTAATCCGTAATAGTAAAATACGTTGCGTGTAATTAACGTCGGGAATATTACAAAGTGCTATGCGATTATTCTGGTGATTACCACACGTGATCATAATTAACTCTGTTTTTGAGAGTATTGTGGATGTGATGAACGAATCTGAGAGGAGTAAAAGGCCTGGAAGGCATCGAGCGATAACAGTGCAATATGAAATGTATATAACATTTCACAGAGATGTATTATACACAATTCATAATAATCGTATTCAGTTTGTTTCATATTTAGTTCAATACAGTCTTAACTGACTTTTGATCAAAGTGTGATCATTAATCTATTTCAAAGTAGAAACTTTATTATAAATTTCTACTTTGAAATAGTTCAGTGGTCAGACTTCAATCAAAGGTCAACTGAGATTGTATTCAACTTTTACGAAGACTAAATGTGAAAAAGTATATTGAAAAAGTACGAAATTTTATGATTCGAAAATGCTGAATTTATATACAATACTTCACAACGACAAATTAAAAATACGGATTTACGAGAATGTGCTTATTAATTATCGTATTGATGTACCGTGATATCATTCAAAATACTAAATATTGCATCTGATACAAAATGCGTATAATTCGTGTGACGGTTATAAATATGGGTCATGTATTCCAATATGAATTTCCGCATCTGCTGCGTACGATAAGGTATTTTGAATGAATATTTACTGCTATCTGATATCATTCATATATCGTATCGTATAAGAAATATTCGAAGTTACGATTGTATTTTCCTTCGAGGCACGGCGTTCGGGTCCACCACCGATTTTCGCCGGTGAGATACACGTTCGAGAAGGTAGTTACGTATATTACTAGCGCACATGCAATCGGCCTTGTACCCGGGAGAGAAGAAATAAAACCAAGACGGGAAACGCGCGCCGTGGCGCGGCAGAATTTTTCGAGATATCGAAAAACACTTTAGATCTCGTATTGGAGAGGTGGTTGGAAGAGGATGGTAGGACCGATGGGGGATCTAGAGCGTTGATATTTCATTTCTATTGACTTCTACCACCACCCTCACGCGTTATATCTTTTCTAGCTATGAATACATAATTGAGATGGAGTTCTCCCTTCTTTTCTTCTTGCTTGTCTTCCTGTCTTCTTCTTCCCCCTTTTCTCATTTTTCTTTTCCTACATATAATGATAATACACTGAAAGAAAAGATTGGTTGCTGTAACAATTTAGATAGTAAAATATAACATAGCATTTTTAATCGGCTGCAACAATCAGTTTTTGGTTGTAGCAGCAAATTTTTAGTTGCGTTAGTCTATCCGCAATGTCAGTATATGATTTCGATAGGCTAACTAAAAATTTGCTGCTACAACCAAAAACTGATTGCTGCAGCCGATTAAAAATGCTATGCTATATTTTACTGTCTAAATTGTTGCAGCAATTAATCTTTTTTTTTCAGTGTATACTTATCTTTAACACTTTCATTTTTTATTTTTATCTCTTTAAAACCATTCGAGCTTGATTATTCATTGGGTTGAATTTAATATATTCATTGAATAAATTCGCTTTAATTTAATATTTTATTTTGCTTCTAAAATTTTAATTTTTTTCTGGAATACAATGTTAATTTTACAAAAGTATTGATTTAATTAATTTCATTACAATTTATTAAATGAATATATTATTACACATATTTAATTTGATTTAGCTAATCTATTCGAAAAAATGGATCTGTATAATTTGTACAATACTGAAATAAAAAAATGTACCTTTTTTACGTATATTCATACAATGTATTAATTTGTCAAAAATATTTGATATAGTATTGATAACACTATGGAATGTTATAAAAATATTCTACATTCGGACGGAATCAAATATAGAGGGAGGAATATATATCATAACATAATAAATTTTCTTTCTTTTTCTCTACTATGATTCCTATAACGTTAAATTCACTTAAATTCCAAAATTCCTCGAGCTTGATGTTCAACGGCAAATCGTTGACACCCCTCGTCTTCTGGCGTTCCTGACCAGTGACGAGCTTCTCAGGCGCCCTCGTGAAATTCTCGACCCTGCCCCTCACAGCATCGTACAGTACGGCAGAGATACTACGCTGAAATGTGGGAACTAATCAGTTTAGGGCGGAAACGCGCGAAGCGGCGCACGCTTAACAGTAATTCCATGTAAGAGACGTCGATGCCAGGATTGCTGCAGCACTTAGCAGTTGTCGCGTAGTACACAACGCCGGGAGACCAACCGGAGCCGAGAGCGAGAACCGAGCCCGAACCTCGAGCAGGGATTGCCGGGATACGCAAATACTCTCGCGCGGGTTGTGCTTGGCGAAACGCGCGGACTGTGAGAGAGCAAACCTGTTTGTCTGGACTGGAATCCAAGTAAGAGGCGTGCGGCCAAGCAGAGACGCGACGATGTATGTGTGAGAGAGAAAGAGGGGGGAGAGAGAGAGAGAGAGAGAGAGAGAGAGAGAGAAATTAGGGAAGTGCGCTTATCCTTGCATAGCATGTGTATCGTGCTCTTCTCAGATAGTAATGCGTTACACTAGTACTGGTATCCGCATGGGGATGAATGGTAATGAATGTATCGTACGTTTGCGCATCGTATGTCGAATTCATCGAGATCACGTGCGCATCTTCACTTTCTGAACGGGAACAGCAATGGTATAATCGAAGAATTTCTGTCATTATAGATATCGGTTTCGTACATCAAAAATAACACAACTCGAAAAATTAATTTTCTAGAGAAGGGGAAAAATATTTTTCAACTTGAAAAAAAAATATGGATTAATCAAATACTATCGGTAAAAAAAATATATTCTTAATATGATTAGGTATAATCGGGTATAATATTTGTTCTATATATCTTTAGAACATCTTGTTTGAAGATCTTGTTTGTGAAGATCTTAACAATTTTTTTATGAAGTTAAGTTAATCCATTTATGATGAATATTACCTTATCAATCAGATAAGGTAATATTTACTTAATTCATTCATGGGAATAACTTGAAAATCTGCACGTTATTTAAGTTATATCATTTTTGGAATAAAAGAACAATATATATATATATTGATTGAGGATTGTCAGAAAAAGTATTAATTGCTGATATCTTATTATTGGAAAATAAGTTATTATATTTTAGTAAGACTTTTTTCCACCAATGGTCGTATGAATAATTGATTATCGCTTTAAATAAAGGAGTTTTTCGTAGTTCCTTGTAGTTACTTTTTGTGTGTCAAAAAAGGAAAAAGAGGCTGCGCCTTGTATATATTGCTCATATATATCGATCTCCAAAACAATATTTGCGGATCGTTGTAGCAAGAACATTGAATATTCCTCTGTGAACGAAACGTATCGCTTCTGCAGAGTCGAATCTAGCTAGACTGATGCGTTTATCCCTCGTGCAAGTGCATTTTGCCAATTGTCACGTTCCGCTTATTGTGACGGAACTGATGATAGTGTGTTGTTCTTCTCGCGTTTCGAAGCCGTTCTAAAATTCCGTATTATATTATGAGCGAGCACTGTTCAAATAAAAATAATATGTTGTGAATCACTATTTTTTACAGATCTATGACTGGTGCTAACATTTTATCTTAGAATTTTATCCTTTGAAGTAATATTAAATAACGTCGGAAATTT
>NW_017259192.1:2854520-2860085 GCF_001594045.1 Atta colombica | reverse complement strand
ATATATATATATTGATGCTGTTTATACAAATAGATAATATATTATATTGCATCTGAAAAGACATATAAGGCATTATATTCACGATACATGAATTGATAGTCGTTGCAAATCCAATTGCTAGAATGCTTACTCAGTGGATTGATTCCTTGGCCACTAAATACAGCGATTGCTAAATACGCATCTGCGGGAAAGCAGATCTGGTCCGTCTGGATTGGAACCACGATAGGGAAAGCCGCATTTGTGTACCTCGCTGTGTATTGAATTGCTCCAACATGCCGTGTTTTCATCTAAAATCCAAACGACGGCGATTCCGTTTGTATTCTATGACATACGGTTAGATTTATCGTCTCGTGTAAAATTCTGTATTCCACGGTGACTCACAAAGAATCGGTAACTTTTAAATGTAAATGAGGGGAAGATCCAATAGAAAAGATATGAAGAGAAGAAATAATCTGATTTTAAATCTTTCAAAATCTGCATTTTTCCGTACAATGTAACGAAATGATATAGACAGACGAATTTGTGCATATCAGATTTATTGTGAGATTTTTTTGCCGAAATTAACTTTTTTTTACGTTGATCCTTTGAGAGTGATCCGAGCAGAAATAAATTTTTCTCACTAGTGATCGGACTCCTTTTTGATTATTTTTTCCGTCTCTTTTTCCGTTTGCTGCGAAAGATGTGTGATCAGCCCTCGGGCTTTTGGATAACGACGCGGCGAATTGCGACTCCATTGGCCGTTTTTCGCAGCTAAAGTCGATCGAAAATACATTCGGCCAAAGTAAAGAGAAAAAAGGAAGTAACTGAACGCGTTTTCTCGAACGACAAACCCATCGGCAAGGCTTTTTAACGCAATTGCTCTCTGACGGTCAGCGCGCGTCCTGACTGTGTTTCCGTACGAGCAATTGAATCACTGCCGGCAATCAACAGGAACTTTCGCGCAAAGAGGAAAAAGCGAGTCGCATGGACGCTCTGCAATGATTGCCGTAACACGATTTGTCCGTCGCGATTCGCGGCCCAGTTATTGTGCTTTTAGCGATGTTGCTTTGGTCGATTGGTTTTTCATCTCGGATGATGTAGCGTGAAAAGGGATATAATAATCTGAAAATGTAGCGAAAAATAAAGTATTGTTTTTGAGTTCTGTTTCGTTCTCGTTGGCACATATCGCTAAAAGAATAACATGATTGTAGTAAATTGTCGTTATATGACTCGATGAAATTAACCGAAAGATCTATCATATTTTTATTATTTTTCCACAATGTCAACACTTCGATCAGCGATACTTTATGGCCATTACGCAGTATCAAGAAAGGAGCTATTTTTCTTAAAGATGCTTTCACAGCGAGAGGAATTAAGCTCCATATATTAAAGTGAAGTCGAGTCCCTTAGCGAGGTGTAGGTGATAAAGCGGCATAAGCTTAACTTTCTTAGTGGCACATCAATTGAATGATGAAGGTAATAAAAAGATACGAGTATATGCTTTTAACGCCATCATACTACTTTACGACTTATAGCGCTCCACCTTCGTACAAAGCTCGTAAAACAAAGCACCGCAAATAAGGAAACTTGGGTAAATAGAGCAGTTCGCACACGATTCCTCAGCATATCTCATCCTTTCGCGAGCTGTGTTTCATGGACGTACGTTTATCTTCAGGGTTATCAGATTGGGAGATTTTTTAAATTTGGAAGAATCTGGGAAAAATTTTGCGCGAAGATATAAAGAAAATATTGATAAAATTTGATAAGATGTTGAAAATACAAGTATAAATGATTGATAAGCGAAAGATTTTCTAAATATAAAAATATTAAATTTTATCTTTTCCTATTACTGATATCAAAGTTACATGATAAATATTCCGATAAAATGTAACATTCAATATTGCTGAGGTTTTTTTTGTGGATTTAATTCTCATACATATATTCTCGTCAAATTTATTAACTCTATATTGAACATTATCGATCATAAATTTTACAAGTAAACGAGATCACTAAATGCTAAGCTGTGTGCTTTCATCAGATTTAATTTGTCAAGCTAAAAGCTAGACAAGTAAGGACAAACATTTAAAAATTTAATGAATTATATTTCAGTATTACAACAAAGAGTATAATAAGTGATTTTAATTTTTAAATTTTTTATATTATTACATATTTTACTAATAAGTGTTATGAGGAAACACATTGAATTACATTTTCATTTTAAGAATTTAATTGAATTTAATAGTGCATTTGTGCTTTTTTTTAAATTAATAATTATGTTTTTTGCTTTTATAAAGACCTAAATTAAAAATATTTTTGTCATTTAAAATGTAACATGTATAAAAATTTTATTAATTAATTTGCCTTAATTTAGAAAGTAACCTATTTTTTTGTATACAGAAAATTTACGTATCAATAATAATATTATATCAAACAATATCACAATAACGTTAATGCAAAAAATTTGGTAAAATTAAGATTTACATATTTAAATATTTAAAATAGTGATAAAACATGACGGAAATATTAATTTTTAGGAGAATGTATAGCATCGTCGGAAATATGTCGGTACCACTTATTGTACGTATTATTGTATATATTAAACGCGAAAATATTCGTTGTATCGCATTTATTTGTTGGGATGTCTGGCGGTTCAATCAATCGCGCAATGACCAAGCGGTTTGCGTACTGACTGTGCTTTACAGATGTAGCTGCAAATATTCTATTCAAGCTCGTGCAACTTTCCCCGTCCTTTGCAAAGTCACGGAGCGATGTGTCGGCGAAGGGATGCGCTCGTTACGAAACGGACAGGCGACGTGGACGTGACGGGAGGGTGTAACGTAGCGCGGCGGAAATTAATAACTTCGATACGTTCGTAATAGCCGTGTTTCCGCTAACAGCTACTCGAGGTTGCGCTTTTCACGACGCCGCGCCGTGTCGCAGCGGAATTCTCCCCCTCCCCCTCCCCCTTCTCCACCTCCCCCCGATGAACGTTTACCATTGAAACATCTCCATTTCAAATACCCGCAAGGGGAAATATAACATCATAAATCATCGCCCCGAACGCTCGCGGAACGAGCGCGCGCATGCCAGTAGGGAATGCGTTAATCTAAGAAAGATTGACGTCCGGCTTTCCAAGCAGGATATAAAGCACGACGCCTCGTTTCGCGTTCCTCGCCCAACCGCGATCGTTCTTCCGTTGTGCGCTTTGCGCATGTTAATCGTTTCGCGGCTCCGCGATTGTGATAGGATACTTTCTTCCGTGAATGATTGATAAGCGAACGCATCTCTTTAAAATAAATCGATTCAACGTGAAGGATAGATTCCACCATCGCGGAAGAATAGGTTTCGAGGTACTGAACAAATAAGAGATATTAATAATCATTAGTCCATATCTAATTAAACTTTTAGATATAATTTAACAAAATTGTTCTTTCCGTGTACAATTTGTGGCTAATTGACACTCGCCAATGCCGATAACTGCCTTGCCGTTGAACATTGACCATCGTCCAGCGCAACGGAATGCAATCGAATTATCGTGAGCTCATCACCGGCATTTCTCTCACTCCCTCTCGGCCGACACGCTCTGTTCTTTGTCTCTCGCCTACGCGGTCGTTCTCTCCCATTAAACAATACCTTTATGCAAATCATCCCGGCTTAATTGCGACTGCTTTGCATGCGTGGGTTATCCGCGTGACAATCATGGTATCGCGATCGCCAATAGTATCGTTCGCGACCGCAGAGACCTACCCACGTCGTTTCCCGTGCGCTACCGTACGTGGAATACAATGATGTTTTATACGAGACACGAAGAATCTCCAACGACTGCACCGCGGCGTCATTACTACAAAATATTCTCATTATCCGCATTCTTGGCTTCTTCAGAAACGCACCGACCGGTATTATTATTGTCATTATGCATCTTCAGAAATTAGGCACGCGTATTGTTCGGCGCGTAACGATTTAATTTTTGCGTGAGAAGAGGGTCGAGGAGGTGGAACTTATTCTTTGCGGCATTTACCGGAACGCAGTGCAATTTAAAATGAAAAAGAGTAATAACTTCCTCCGTAAAATGTATACTAATTAAGATACGTGATCAAAGATCGTAATCTCCTTAACAGAATGGACAATACTTGCATGGGAAGCATTCAAAAATAATGAGAATTCCGTAGTAAAATTGATCAGATAAGTGTAAGGCAATGTATCTACAGTAGGCATAATGTATCTATTGTAACATGATTGAATCATTATTACTTGCCATTGTAGATTAACTTTTGCTATAATAAGGTGCAAATGTAAACCGGGTATGATGTTTACCTTGTTAAACATCCCTTCCATTTTACTTTTTAATATTTATAAAACTCGAACGAGAGTTATTTCCCCGAGATTCTCTCAACACGGAAAGAATAATTTTGCTAAAGTATCTAAAAAATTAGGTTTAAATTAGGTTAAAATTAGATTTAAAAATAATTTGTTGAACCATCAAAATAATTATGTATGTAGAAAACTCAAGCATGATGAGCTATGCTCTAAAAAGTGTTGATAGTTTAGCAACTACAACTTGAATGTACATAATTATTTTGCTGGTCCAACAAAATTATTTTCAGCTCTATATCCAGCTGAATTTTTAGATTCTTGACAAAACTGTTCTTTCCGTAAAAGCATTATTATATCTCGCGAACATTCCTGTAAATAAAAAGCATTTCGCTCCCAATTAAAACAGTAATAGACACAAGCGTGAATTACAGAAAGGAACACAATAATGAAAAGTAATTGTTTCGATAGCACAAACTCACGTCTCGCCGTAACCTCTTTGTGAAGTGTGCAAGTGCTTCTTGTACTTTGAACCTCGTCACCCCGTACTTGACGGACACGTTGCAAAAAAAGAATGAGCGAGTCTTATACTTTTGTGTACGCACCACCTTTTTCGATACGATAGTCAGGTAGTCATGGCAACGACACAGACAGAACTCCGGCCAATACGACAAAAGCGTGACGAAATAGGGAAGACTAGACAATGACGACGTAACCGCATCCGGACGGCAAAAGCCTCTCGACGCGATTCTCGACATGACGCCGCGAGAACCGCAAACCCATGCACGCGACATCACTTGGAGCACATCCAGTTTTCGCGCCCTCCGTCCTTCGCTTTTCATTTATCCATCTGTTTTCATATCTTATCCGTCCATCCATGTAAGGAGCTCGAGGTGTTCATCGAACTCCTGGTACATTCCTTGGACGCTTCGTCGATTACCTCAGTCTTGCTCGTCTTGTTGTCACTTCCGGATCGATTAAATACATCGCAAAGATGCGATGAGATAATTAATGTGTACATGGAAAGAACAGTTTCGTTGTAATATCTAAATATCTTTAGCTACATACAAATCTGAAATTTTGCTAGATCATAAAAATAATTATGTAGGACGCTTTAACTGATTGCTAGAATGTCTAAACTTTTTGCAGCATTGCTCATCATACTTGAGATTTCTACATAATTATTGTGATGGTTCAATAAAATTATTTTCAAATCTGTATCTAATTGAGAATTAAATACTTTAACAAAATCATCCTTATATAAGTGAATTGTAT
>NW_017259192.1:2849182-2854420 GCF_001594045.1 Atta colombica | reverse complement strand
GGTGAATTATTTATATACAATATATCATATATATCAATTAAGTAAGTGAAATAAATTAGAAGTTGCAGGATCCCATATTTTTTAAATAAAATTTATAGGTGATTTGTCTTGAAACAATTAATAATTAATAATTAAGAATTGTACTCTTGTGTGTTTAAGTACGTGACCAAGTAAGAGTTAAACATCCCACGTCTCTGTGGGATGTTTAACCCTCCGTCAGCTTGAATGCGAAAAGGTTCATGTTGGGACACCATTTGCTTACAAGCTTTGGAGCGCATCCAACTTTTGTAATCTTCACGTTTTCTTCTCTTTACTTCGTATCTATAAAACATTCTTATTTTGTTAGGGTCATATGCTCTTAATCTTACTTAACATTAATTTTTCCAACATCGAACACTAATTTCAATTTCCTTAAAGTCTTTTGTATCTATTAAAACGTTATGATTACTACGTTATGATTCTCATAAAAAAAAGATATTCAGAGAACCGTAATCAACACTAATCGATAGCTCGAAAGAGAAATAATAGTTTCAACTTTTTCTTGTTGAAATATAACATTGACGCAACATGTGATATTCGTCGTTAAAAGAAATAATAGAGAATATAAATCTTTTAGATATATAAATGTTAATTGGACATCCATACTGTTTATTTCCGACATATCATCTTTACACGATCACATAATTGCTCGTTAGAACACAGTGTTTGCTTTTAGCATCGGACGCACCGATTATTTTATTATTGCATACATCGAATACGCAATATTAGCAGCAGAGAATTCTAAATTTAAATCGGGTTTCAACTTAACGATATTGATCAAATATTTTTACTGATTACAACCGTATAATTAATTATTCATTTCTCGAAGGCCGCCCGCTACGTTCCGATACGAACAATATCGTTCGAGTGAAAAATGGATTACCCGATAATATCGGCATACTCTCGTCATTTATCTCAGTCGGTCCATTTATTTGACGCTGTAAAAAAATAGCGAACTTTTAAATCGATATTGACCCAACTCTATCGTCGGGACCGATGGAGAGACTGCGCCGCAAAAAGGACACGCCGTAAACCGCAAAGATTACTTCTTCAATATTCATGTTCTTCCATCATTACCATAGAACTACCTCTAAAACCTAGTCGCTCGACTCCCCTGGGTAAGGGTTAGGACTATTTCAAATAATTATTTAAGCATCGGTACGTGCACAAATAAGTCGCGCTGATGAGAAAATGAAACCTATGATACTCATTGTCAAATAGTGAGATGCAGATTCCTGTATGAAAATCAATAAAACGTAAATTTTTTCTATCGTCAGATGAGTGTCATAAAAATTGTAGTCGAAAATATTTATCAATTTTCAATATTTTTTTTTCAATATTTTTTGTAATGCACATACATTTGATATAAGTACATAGAAAAAATGATTTTGCTGAAAGATCTAAAATTTTACTGAATAAAGAACTGAAAATAATTTTATTAAACCATCAAAATAATTATGTTGGAAACTAAAAAATAATATGTAATGCTACAAAAAGATTTTAATATTCTAGCAATCAGTTTGAATTTTCAACAAAATTATTTTTACATCCATATCCACTAAAATTTTAAATTTTTTAGCAAAGTTATTCTTTTAATATAGGAAATATACGTTTTTTGTCTTTTTGTTATTTTCTTTGATTCTTTGGAAAGACTTTGATGAATTATTAATTCCCAAAAATTCCATTACTATTCTTTTCTAGTTATTTCCGATATCTAAGTAATTCCGTACGATCATCGATAATCGACCAATTGCTTCTTTCGGCTATCGTAGATCTCGTTCCATGCACCAAAAGATCTCGCGCCAAATCGCGTTTATCGAGTAACCGACGCGGCGGAGACAGGGAGAACAGCCTCGGGCTTAGATAGAGAAGCCCTTCAAAACGAAGTAAATTGTTGAGGAGGTGGAAGAGAAAGGAGAAGAGGAATGCCATTACTCCGCCCGCGAAGCCGAACTCGGGCGCTTACGTAGGGCAGAAACGAGGAGGAACGTTGGATGGGACAGGTGCAGGAAGGAGAAGGGGAGAAGAAAGTGGATTTTAATACCGCTTATTTTATTCATGCTTATAACCTGGCTTTCGCCCGCTAAGGATTTTCATAATAACGGACTTGTTCTCCTTCTACTTTGAGAGTCCGCAGGCGTTATAGGCGAAAAAGGGGGAGGGGGGGTAGTCGATGTTGAGCTGACGAAAATTCTCCTGAAAGCAGAATTACGCCTGTGGATCTCGCAAATGCAATATTTCCGCATATTTTTCATTTCTAAAATTCGAAGAGACTTAAAAATATGAAAAACGTAATGTACGTAGTTGAAAATTGAATTTAAAAAATAGATATGTAAAAATGTCCAATAACTATTTTGAAAAATAATTTTAAAAATTTAATAATTATTAAACACGAAAAGAATAAAGAAAAGTGTTTGAAATATCTAAAAATTTAGTTAGATACAGATCTGAAAATATATTTTGTTGAACCATCAATTATGTAAGACGCTCAAGCTAATTGCTAGAATATCAAAATTTTTTGTAGCATTGTTCATCATGCTTGAATTTTCTACACAAATATTTTGATGCTCCAATAAAATTATTTTCAGAATTTCATATTTCACTATATATAGGTAGTTAAATTTTTTAATATTTCAGTAAAATCATTTCTTTCCATGTATGTAAGTATGTGTAAAAAAATATCAAGGAATTAGCGATAATGAGGAATATTGCGATTATAAATTCTCATCGAAATTCTAATTGTTGTCTGACGAACTTTATGTCATCATCGAGACTCTCGCGGAAAGACCAATTGTAAGATGTCTGACAGCATCACGTACATTTTATAGAATCCCGCTACTCCAAAGTAGTTCGTGTTTGCGAGGTTTTACGACTGTCCCCCTGAGGGCCTAGGAACATTGTCTTTCCACTATGTAAGTATGCTCTAGCCGGATTGCCGACTCCCTCTCTGAAAATCAAATTTGGCACGCTGGTGGCACTTCTTCCTCGACATTTCACTTCCGGGTACCAACAAACGTTTCCCCAAGTTGCATCTTCGCGACTTTATTATGCACGTCACACGCGAGGCACTCGACAGTCACTTTCTGGCCGCGAACTTCCGATTTTTCTGGCCATAACTCGGGCGTGTAAACCTGAGCTTGCAGAATACGTAAGACGCTTCTTGACCCCGACATCTCCTTTTTACGCGGTTGGGCCAGAGGGAAGAATGTTAACTTCTCCTCTTCTGTGTAAAAAGTTTTTCCGTCTCCCCGTTGTTGTCCTTCTCTCTTTCGCTCTTCTCTTCATTCACTTGCCATCGACTTTCTCTCTCTTTCACGTTGCTTTAAAACAATTCAACGAAGAAGCAGCGAGGAAGTTTCGCCCGAACGCATACCAGACAGCAAGAGCGAGAAAGGGCAAGTAGCGAGGGAGAGTATGAGGGAAGATGGGGTAGAAAATCGCAGACTTTAATAACGCGTTTCCGCCGGCACGTGAAATTCTTCTCGCGTTGAGGTACAATGCGGAAAATCGAGAATACACCCCCGCCGCGGAAAAGGGCGCACGAAACTCTCTTCGTAATTTACGGGGAAACGTGCCGAGAGTCGAAAACCGGGCAAATATCATTGCCCGCTTCTTTTTCCCCAGTGGTCCAGTTATAATCAAGGGGTACCCTCACGAGAAACCAATTGAATTTGTCGGCAGCCGTCCGCACTATTCCCACCACTCTTCGCGAAGAACTAATTATTAGACCGCGGAGTTTCAGTTACACGTGCGCTCTATCTGAACTTTTATCATCGAGCAACGAAAAGCTAATTGAAATGGACCAAAAGCAACCAACGGGCACTTCCTGTGTATTGTATATTTTATTTCTCATGTAATAAAATTATAATGACTTTTGAAGCTCTCATAAAAGAAAAGCTAGAGATATTCAGATATTTGTATTTCTGCATTCTAATATTTATGTAACAATATTTTAATGCTAAAAAAATTCGAGTGTGATGTATCATCAACAAGAACAAGCCATTACACATAATTATATTTTATACATGGAAAGAACGTTTCAGCCAAAGTAAAATCTAAAGATTTAACTGAATATAAATCTGAAAATGATTTTGTTAAATTATAAAAATAATTCTGTCAAGCTGATTGCTAGAACATCAAAATTTTTTACAGCATTATTATCATTCTTAAATTTCTAATATAATAATTATTTGATGGCCAAACAAATTATTTTCAGATTTATATCTAACTAAATTTTTTTTATATCTAACTAAATATTATTGCAAAATCATTTCTATGTACATTGCAATAATATTAATATATCAGAGAGATATATCTTGCATGTGTGTTTTTTTTTTTTTTTTTTTTTTTTTTTTTTTTAGTAAGTTCGTATAATCTTAAAGTGTTATTTAAACGAACAAAGAAGTAAGTTATATTTTTAAAAAAGGAAAGAGAGAAAGAGAGAGCGAGAGAGAGAGAGAGAGAGAGAGAGAGAGAGAGAGAGAGAGAGAGAAAGAGAGAGAGGGAGAGAAATTATTCGCGTTGACGTTTAAATCCATGCTCGAGAAGTTCGCTACCGGCGCGCGAAGCCAAGACGAAGGACGTTCCAGGGTAGAATCTCGGGGATTGGATAATTTTTCGTGTCCTTCGCGTAAGCCCGAGGAGTACATACTTACAATCTAGAGTACATGTCGGAAGGACAGAGATGGAGGGTCGACGACCTCTATAAAACCGAGAGAAGAATAAGAAGACGAGATCCAAGGCGTAGAGTATCGTGCGCGGATGCAGCCGGCTGTAACGTAACTAAGTCTGGCGTTGTATTTGTCTTTCGGTGCAGTTCTATTCTCCCCGTGTCTCACTTTGCTCTCACTTTTGCATCTATCGCCTTTCTCGAGTACCTCTATCTTCCGTCATCATCGTCGAAACGTACGGAGATGTTTATACTCTTGCGCGGATTGTAAAGTAATTCTCGGGATATTGTCATAATCACGGTTAATTATTACCTGAAATCTTCAGTATAATGAAATTAAATTAATTTTAACCAACGTTCACGAATTAAAAAGCATAGCAAATTTGTTCATATTAAATCATATTAATTTTAAACAAGAAGAATATTATTATTAATAAGGCATTTTTCTGAAAAAAATATTTTCAAAAAATTAATTTAATTAATCCCTTAATAATCACTAAGCAACAGCTCCATTTTGAATAAAATTATTG
>NW_017259192.1:2840305-2849082 GCF_001594045.1 Atta colombica | reverse complement strand
ACTTATTAAGAAAGCACTATTACAAAAATCAACGAAAAAATCCTTTTAATAAATATTATTTTATTCTAATATTTTTTCTTCCTTGACATAGGTTTGGAAATTATAAGTATTTTTCTAGAAGATAAAAATCTAATTATAAAACATATGATGATAATTGAAAATATTTTGTAAGAGTGACGACGACATACGACACAAATTTCGTCTAGCAATGGAGAGAACTTTGTATTCTCTTCCTTTTCTGTAGGATCTTCTTCCCGTTTCCTTCTTGGCTCAATTTCCTGCATAGCCCATCAACTGTTACCCTCGTCGAACTTCCTTCGTGGTGGAAATGTTCATATCGACGTCGGCAAGATGGATGCATGCAAACATTGATCGACATTGATCGTTTAAGCACGAAATCTTGCTAAGGATTATCTTGACGTTCTACGAAATTTCATGAGAACGCAGGCAAGAGATAGATGCGCTATCTCGGTAGGTTCATAGCGTTTAATTCAAGAGCATCAGGATTTGATCACGGAGCCATATTAAGCATTTTTTTGTACGTGTTCCTCTCTTTCATGAGCGCATAATAAGTACTGCTCGAACGCTTGGCTTCGAGTCGGAGCGAGAATCAACGACAACGACGACGATGAAGAGGGTGAACTCAGCTCGGCCGCTTTATCGCGGCTCGCCGCTGAGCAAGCAGGGAACTCCATCTCTCACGCAACTTCAAGATTTGATGCATGTGCCGCCGGAACATTTGTTCGATCCCCCTCGAATTCCTCTCTCCTCTCGACTCTTGGGCCGTCTACCCTCCGGGAAGCGGTAGGTCTTGTCTCTCTCCTTGGTGTCTTTCTCTTCCTCGAATTTCTTCCTCCATCGTGTCCGCTCCCTTCACCCGCGCGTAACCCGCGCCACAGCCTTCGCCGACGGAGAGGGTATTGGCCGTCTCCACGGTGTAGGCAGGTTTATTTTTATTCCATACGATTCATTCGATTGAACATGACTTGTGGTTACAGCCCGGACGATATATTTCCGATATTACGGGACGACATTCCGACACTCGTAGTCCCGCGAGTCTCTTGTATTCTTTGCCCATATCGCTCGCCCACCTCCGCGCGCCACCCGCCGACCGGCGGGTAAAATACGTACGATCCTCTCTAGAATAATAGTAGCTTCCGGGGAATTCATGGTTGTACCCGCCCGCTTTCTCGCGGCGAGGGTAAGGGAACGAGCGTACGATCGTTACATCTGTGGTTCAATTTCGGAAATTAGCTCCCAGTATTTTCTGCAACTCGTGGAAACCTTTGTCAGGTAAGGACCAGACACTGCCGCACGGTGATCCGTTAAGCCACACACGAAATGCAGTGGGAGATCCTTGTAACTCGTCTTAATTGCGGCTACGAATAATTGCGGCGGTAAGGAGCGAATCAATTTTCTAACGATAGGCGATTAGTTACTTAATTCGAAAATGCGATCTAAAAGTGGTTTTGATATTTTATCATTAGTTTATCTTACATTCTAATTAGGTTGAATATTAGTATTATCAAAATGTTATCATATCTGTCATGTAATTAATTCTTAGTAGACATGATGATTTTTAAGTTTTTACTACACACGATAGATTGTTAGTGCATGGAAAAAAACGATTTTACAGAACTATTTGATTTAACTAGATACAGATCTAAAAATAATTTTATTGGATTATCAAAATATTTGTGTAGAAAACTGGAGCATGATGAGCAATGCTGCAAAATATTTTGATATTTTAGTAATCAACTTGAGTATATAGTTATTTTGATGGTCCAATAAAATTTATTTTTAAACCTGTATTCAGCTAAATTTTTATGGTAGATATTTCAGCAAAATTGTTCCAGAATTAATTTTCATCACTTTTATAAAAATTGTTAAGTGATTTCTAACATATTTAATATATTTAAACTTGTAGAAAGTAGTTGTATGGTTATATATTTTCGGAATTTTGTTAAAAATTGTATATAAATGATATAACTAATTTCTCAGTGCACGTAGTATTCTGTATTTCAAAGAAAAAAATGCGCACAAATAATCGTGTATGTTAAATGTTAGGTTAACATCGCAGAGGTAAATGTAATAATTAAATATATTACGCAACGCAACTCAAAAATATCTGAATTAACGAATTCAACAGTAGCTGCGAAGACTATTTAAAAAAGTTAAAGTCTCGTTCAATGTTTGTCACCGCAAAGAGCCGTGACGCGATGCTATTATTGCGGAAACAGCGAACGCGTTCACGGCAAAATGCGGGTTGTAATAATTGCGCGGCAACGTTAATTCGTTTCCCTTCTCGCACGAATAATTTTCTAGGTAAATACGTGTATGCATAATGGCGCATCTCCTACCCCTGCCGCGACCTTCTAATTAACACGTTATACTGTCCTAACGCGTCGCTTCGCACGAAATCGATACAGCGCGGCATTAATTATTGCTTTACGATGGTCCTTGATTAAATCACGATTTCGCTGGTTATGTCGACTCGGATGTCGTAACCAATAGTAACCATCCGGTAAACACTTTGTCGCCTGGTCTGGGAAAATTCAGTTTGCCATCCGCGCATTAACACCATTTTGTAATACTATCACTATCGGGACATTATACGACTAACGATACTGTTGTAATTACGTGGGCTACGACATAACTAGGTGCTCAGTAACGATTTCAATGACATTAATATCTTTTATTGGTTTCCCTGTATTTTCGCAAATATGTGCACATCGTTTACCTTTAATTTAAATGAGGTTTACCTCGAATAACACAAACACGAAATTATTAAGTATTTTTTTAATTAAGCAGAGAAAAAAATTGAAAAAGGGAAAATATGATATGAAATCAAAGGATTAAAAGTAATAATTTTAAGTGATCAAGTCGAAAGTTTTTCACTTTTTGTTTTACGAAATATAACATTAATATTGAGTATTTAATTATAAAAATAAAGTAATTAGATTATCTCATTAGGATTTATTTTTATACATACATAGATAGAAAGGATACTTTTAACTTAAATATCTAAACGTTTTGGCATATACAGATCGAAAAATAATTTTATTGCACATCAAAATATAATAATTATATAAAACACTCAAACTGGTTGCTAGAATGTCAAAACTTTTTGCAACATTGCTCATTATGTTTGAGTTTCCTATGTAATTATTTTGATGGTTCAACAAAATTTTTTTCAGATCTGTATCTAGCTAAATTGTTAGATACTTTAACAAAATCGTTCTTTTCATGTATGTATATTTTTTTAAATGAACATTTTAATAAACATACGTAGTTTAATATGAGTGACCCGGTTACACCAACGTTACTTTAATTTTAAGCGAAGTTTAAAACTCTCTTTGCTTCTGTCTCTTTTCGGTTTTAAAACAAGTTAGAGAGAGTTTTAAGTCAAAGTCTCGTTTAAAATCAAAGTAACGTTGGTGCAACCGGGCCTAAAACATTTTTATTTATACATATTTATAAATGTTGAAAATATCTTAAAAAATAATCAATTTTAGTTAATGTCTGTACAATTTTCAGCGGATAATAGTTAATTTTTGAAAGCCTAATGTAATAATTTCAGTTGAAAGCTTGATAATTCGTTTCAGCTATCGCTCGTCGTAAAGGTTACTAATTAGGCGACGCTGACAGTGCTAATAAATGGATGCGTTGACTCTAATACAATATATCGACATTGTGAGGGGGCGGTCGGATAACTAACGGTACACCTGAATTATCCGTTAATGAATAGTGATGTTGTGGGCAACCCAGATTTATTCGATTATTTGAGATTGGTAGTAGTTTGTGGCATGGCTACTCAAATTGAGGATTTCAGAAAGGTCTTCACGCATCGGTCATTAAATCAACTATATAAAGCTCTCTACGTTTAAGCCGATTTAATCCGCGAATATGGTTACAGTTGTTAAACAATGATAAAAAGTCAACGCGACTAGATAAATTGTGACAATGGTTAAAAAAAAATAAAACAATCTGAAAATAGAATCACAAAATTGATAAATTTTCTAATTTATCATTACAGAGAAAATTGAACGAGTAATGCATGCACAAGTAATCATGAAATAATCTTGTTACTTCAAATTGAAACAAAGAAGCTGCTTCCTTCCAATTCATTTGAATTGGAGCCTCCGATTTTATATGTCTTTTGTATAAATCATGTAAAATCCATAAAATAAAAACATTTGCAAATACCGAAAGCAATTAGAAATTTTATTCTATTAAATTTAGGCCTCTGATATTTCAGTATTGAACTCCAACTAAATCTTTTTTACCTTCACTACCGCACCAAATGTAATATCATCGATTCTGTTTGTTCAAGAATTGGAATGCAAAATAATCGAGATATAAATTTTCATTTGCGCATACGTTTGTTCATTCTTGATCAGTCATATTCTAAAATTTTGATCAAATGAACAATACAGTTTTAAAATGTATCAATAAAATCGGTTAATTTAAATTGCAAAAGAATCTCTTTATTTTATATATGCAAAATCAAACGAGAGTTTGAGATAAATAAATAAATAAATAGAAATTGATAAGTAATTATTATTGTGCGTGATAATCGAAAAAATATTTGCCTTTGCCATCAGTTATCGTATTATGCATTAAATCTATATAATATTCCATTACTGGTTTAAATAATTTATCCATTAATCATTTCTATCCATGTTGTAGAGCAAGGACAAAATACAAGCAAGAAGAAGACAACATTTTCGAGGTTACTAAGAGGGCTGAAGACGCACAGGAAAGAAAAACAAGGCCAAGTACAAGGCTCTCCCAGACACAGTCGCGCAAGAATAGGCGTACCTCAAAGAGTAAGTGTATATATATATATATGCGTGTGTGTGTGTGTGTGTGTGTGTGTGTGTGCGCGCGCGCGCACATTCACATAATATTAAAAATTATATTTGAAAAGATAACAATGAGATATCTTTCTCGTCGGGCCGATGGATTCATGCTAAATTGAATTCAGTATGAATTTATAAAAAGCACGAATTTCTGAAATATTGCGCTCAACGACACCGGAATAATACACAGAGTGCATGAGTTTCGAAATTTCCCAGAGTTCTCCATTCATTTTATTAGCACTTTTGTCAGATAAGGTGAAATTGCTTATTGTTGCACTCAATTTAATCATTATGCGCGTATGATTCAAAGAATCAGATTTCGTCATGTAAGAATAATTTTTTCAACAACGTGCACAACATCACTTAATTCCGTTTTGCGAATCCGCGATCATAAACGCGTCCACGTAAATCAATATCGTGTAATTGCGTGATCGTGCGACGTTATCGTATGGGTGAAGCTTTTGCGTGAGAAATCCTAACGACTAAATATTAAACCTCGCGCAAGCTTTTCGACAATAGTACGCGCAATGTAATTTCCATTGCCATTGCTGAAGCTCGCGCTTTTTACTAAGCATGTCCAGCCAACAAACTGCCAACGAACTGCCAACACACGAATGAACTCGGAAGAATTCTTGTCCATCTGGTATGCATGACTATTTTTTTATTTGCTTTGAAAAGCATCTCTTGTCATTCTGAAAAAGTCCGAGGTATTACTCATTTTTCATATGAATTGTGCCGTCCAATGATAAAATACAAGCTCAGCTTTAATACACGCATTAATGGCGACTTGTTTTTTCACTATTAAACTGTGAATTATACTACATAACGCATACATCAAATGAAACAAACTTTTATCTGAATAAGAATATCTTACGTTATTTAATATAATACTTAATATTAAAGTTTAAAAATTACTCTCAAGATTTAGAATAATTTTTAATGTTCCAAAGAATTTAAAAATTATTTTTATGGATTTTTGTGAATTTTTTTTTTACATTTACTAACAGAAAAAAAATTGCAAAATGAAATTTTTTTTGGATCGCTACTGGAATTTTGCTTTAATTTCTTTAACTGTGCATATAAAAGAACAAAAAAAATTATAAAATCTATTGATTTATTGATAACGTGAATTGACTTCTATTTCTATTCTATATTTTGTATAGATTATTTGTACATATATTTCAAGATTTAATGACTTAAATTATTGTCATAAAATTGATAAGTGATTCAATTGTATTCTCTTAGAAATATAAATTAATATATTAGATGCACGATATATTAGAAGATACATTATATTTCCATTGTATTTAAAACGAACTCGATATTGATCGAAACAATTTTCAAGAATTTTACAAATTTATTCAATATTATATCTAATTTATAAAATGCGACGACTTTTTATCTCTAGACATTAGTAATTCAAAAATTTACTTTATCTTATTTTTATTTAGCATATTATTTTATTTTTATTTATCAAAAAATATTTATTCTCTGCATTAATCCGAATAATAATGATCGCGATTTACAATCACGGCTCGTTTTCGTGGTGCGCTCTTGAATTTCACTCAACGAAATATTTTCCACTGAATTTGGCGAAAATGTATCCAATTAAAAAAAAACCGGCCGTTTTATGGCGTGCGGCACGCGTGATCCTACACGATGTAACAATTTATCACATTCACGATAAGACCTCTCCTTCACTTTCTTTCGCCCATTGATTCATACAATCTCAATAATAATGATTGCGATGTTATAAATCGCAAATTAAAAAATATTGATAAAAATCAATTGTGTACATTTCTCTAAACAATCATTCAATTAGAGAAGAATGGCTTTCCATGTTTTCATTTAGAATTCTTGTTTATCATAATCTGTTATATGTCGATAGCCTTGTTAGTCTGTACAATAACTGTACAAACTATTACAATAAACGATGATTGTTACTATATAAGGGGATCTATTTGATAGATTGTTGTGAATGATTCAAATAGCTAGTGTCGAGTAACACCAATTACTACATGTTATTGCAATATTATTATCTTCAATAATCTATTCTATTTCTGCTTCGCAATCCAAAATATAGGTGACCAAAATAATTACGTTCACGCCACGTATAAATCTTTCATTCCTACAATGCATCAAAATATTTAACAGCAATTATGTGTGCATATTTCAAGTACGATAATTTAAATTTTGAATTGATTGCGAGTCTAGAGAATGGAAATAATGACAAATTCTATACATTTCCGACGAAAAGAAAGAAGAGAAAGAAGAGCATGCATCTGCAAGTGATACTGAAGAAGTAAAGATACCTAAGATTTCCCATGTGTCGCCAATTTGTTAACCTGTGTCGACGACTTCGCGTGTCCCACGCGGCCTGTCGTCGCAGGCGCATCTAATTTTATCCGTAGATTAGTCGCCCGATATATACATGTATATATACCCAAGATATCGTGAAATAAGCTTGGGGACTACAGTTTGTATCGCTCCTAGTGAAATTTCAGCTCGGTGATCATTTACGCCGGCTTATAGGTATTACTTTTATGCAGCTTGCTGCACCGCGACACGATTAGTGTAATCAAATTATAGTTACCCTTATCGATCCTGGAACTCACGAACCATCTCGATAGTGAAAACGTGAAACAACAGAAATGAATATTTATTACGTTACAATTCGCGTGTGGGTGGAATTTCGATTTAAATGCAGTTGCAGGCAAAATGTCGCGAAGCAATTATTTTTGCATTAATTTCAAACGGCTTTTATAAAATGGTCGTTATTATCAGCATTATCTGCTTTGGATTGAAACCGGAAATTTGAGGAAAAAGGTTACAGTTGAATATTTTAAATTGGCAAATAACCGAAATTATTATTTCCACATACGTTGATAAATCACAATCAGTATATAGTTTTCTTTTATATGGCTTTTTCATAAGTTCTGTAAATTTCAATGTGATATTCCGTCATATCATACTTATACGCGTGTTTCCTGAAACGCGTGATTTCTGTAAATAAATCTCATAGGTAAACAAAGCTTAAAATTATAAACCGGTGGCTAGTATCGGATGAAAAGTTTCCTGTAAATGAACATTTCCCGGAGGCATGCATACTGACACACGCCGGTAACGTCGCTTTCGTGTATTAACGGCAAACAAGCCGAGGTTGAGTTGCTCTTGATCTCTGTATGCGTATTCCGTCCGCGTGCACGGGTCGCATCAATGTGTATGCACGCGCTTGCACCCGTGCATAATGCGGGCAGCCGGCGATCCTGCAAGTGCCAGCAATGAGATTCCCACGCTTGGTTTAAAATATATACATGTGTATATGTATGTGTATATGCGTGCTTGTGCGTGTGTGCGTCTGATACTGTAGCAGTATCCGAATTTAGAGCGTAAATGCATCTTCGAACAGAGAACGTTAACTCGTTGACCCGCGTAGGTAAATTTATGCGTATGCAATTCGGAAAAATGTGTTTGCATTACGCCCGGCGATAAAATGAACGGCGTATTTTTCAGCGACGCTATGGACCCGTATGGATACATGAACCAGAGAGGAAATGGATTTTATCTTCTTCGCCTATGTGCGCAGGTAGAAGAGAAACGTGGCAAGAAATTTACGAAATTTTCACAATATCGTATGAAAGCGCTTCTGTTTATTATGCAAACATGAAAGTTGCCGAAACAAATAATGGGGAAATTTAATTAGATTTTCCCGTCTTTTTTCAAATTTTTCATCACAATTCTTTCAATTATAACAAACGGTTGAATGCATAAGCGATTTTGAAATTAAATCTTAAGAAATTGCATGACAGAACCAGTTTTCTATCGCAACTTTCCGCAGCTTTCCGTGCATTTCTAGAAAGATTTTCGTAACCTGGCATTTTCTTAACCAAGTATAAATACAGATGGATGCTTAAC
>NW_017259192.1:2837908-2840205 GCF_001594045.1 Atta colombica | reverse complement strand
AATGAATAAAGTTACGTACATAATTAAATATAAATAAACCCGGAAAAATTTAAATGAGAACTTTAAAAGCTGTCAGTTACTTTTATAAATTTGTATACTATTTATATAAAATTCAGTAATTTACATGAAGACATAACATAAATACTATTTAATGAATTTGCTCATAGTTAAAAAATTACCATAGTTAAACATTTATACATTCAGTACTCTGTTAATTTAAATTTTTTAACAATTGAGCTAAAACATTCTATTTTTTTTTTATTCTTTTAAATAACATATAAAAATATATTTACTACTTTTATTATCTAAGGCTGATTTTTTATTTTCTGGTTAACTTGTGATTTAGACTTAATTTTACTTAATCTCATAATAATATAAAAATTGTATTTTTCTAGTTTTAGGATAACTCCGATATATACACCGCACCTATCAAAAATTTAATTTATTAAGTATATATGTTTAAAGTTAAAAAACGAATTACATCAGTAAAAATTTTATATTGTCTGTTATTATGAAGAAAATATTAGAAATCTGAAATATCTATTTATATTTCGTATTAAAAAATGAATTTTTTTAAAGCCTTGTATTTTTGCCGTATATCCTATAGAGGTGGAATATATGGCTACTCATAGGGAGAGGGAGGGGGATACGTACGGCTCATGAAAAACTTACAAATAATGCATATAAATAAGACATAAAATAACTTATAAAATGCGTTTATAAAGTTTTATTAAGGAATAAGAATGATAAATATGTATATGAAGTAATAAATAATAATTACAATCTTCCCACATGTATTACAAGTGTTATGAGGTACATATTTCATGTAATGCGTTTATTGCATTTAGTGCAATGAATTTAATCTGCTCATGCTTTGGGTATTTGTATGCTTTGGACATAAATCCCGCTCGCTAAAACTGCCATATATCCCAAACAGGTGGGATATACAAGATAACAAACTAAATAAAGAATACAAGAGCAAAGTACTTGTATTTTGTTATACAATATGCTTTACTCTTCTTCTACACTTATCACAAAATAACAACTAAATCTTTTGCACGTCCTACAATTATTTTATTATTATATTATAATTTATGATGGTGTTCTTTAACACAATGACAAATCGATTCAACTCACAATTTAATTAATATTTATATTAACATTAATATTAATAGTAAAAAGCTAAAATCATAACACTATACTAATATAACATAAAGCCATGTAATAGAATAGTTGCGGGAAAATTATCCCCATTCCTTCTATTTTTTCTGATTTTTGCATCGTAAACCCTAGCGCGGTGTATTTGCCGTAGTTATCCTATGTTTAATCAACTTTATTTAATCTTTAAAAAATTATTATTATAAAGTCATCAATTCAGTAATTAAACGTAATTAAAAGAAAAGAATTTTTATATTATCATTAAGTTAAATCTAATCACACATTAACCGGAAAATGAAAAACCGAGTTTTACTTATACATTTATTCCTACATTTTCTAAATATTCCCGGCGCGGGATCAACTGTAAAACTTGTGCAAACTACTTTAGTATATATTATAGCCTTATCATGGAGCGACTTCAATGAAGATTAAACATTTAAAGATTAATAAGTTTTTATTTACGTTATTAAAGTTCAAGACTATCAATTTAATCTCTCTTTTATTCATAACTGAGTACAACAGGTATGTCGCGCGATCGAATATATGCAACGTATGCACCTGCAGAATTCGTGTATGAAAAAGCCAGAACGTCAATAGTACTTAGAATGAAATTTTCTCTCGAGAGTCCTTAGTCCAGTCTCTGAGCCACTCACTCTCAAGAAGCAACGATCTTCTCGGAACCACGTTTCCTTCTCGCGGCCGGGCTAGGCCGCAGGACTAGACCGCGCCGCGAGTTGATGTACTTGAAGACGAAAGAACGACGAACAGCGGTGGGACGAACCGGTGGCATCCACCGTGACGAAAATTGAATTATGCCGGCGGGCACGTAGCGAAGCCGATACACGTCGTACACGAGGGTCGTCGCAGCCGCAGCGAGACTGCGGTTTCCACACCGCCGCAGCGATTTCAGAGGTGACGGAGGTGGCGAAAGAGAAAGAGAGAGCGAGAGAAAAAGGAAAGGGAGGGAAAGAGAGACCGAATGAGATTTGCCAGGAAGCGAGAGGTTACTCAGCGGTAGCGGGGGATCATCTGAGTTGGTCAGCCATCGCTGCAATGGAGAGGTCGGACTCTCCATTTGACATGCGGACGGGGCTTTGATCATCTCTCTTGCCGCTGCCTTCTCTTCTTCGGCCTCTCTC
>NW_017259192.1:2835400-2837808 GCF_001594045.1 Atta colombica | reverse complement strand
CTCTCTCTCTCTCTCTCTCTCTCTCTCTCTCTCTCTCTCTCTCTCTCTCTCTCTCTCTCTTCCTCCTCCTCCTCTTCCTCCTCTTGACGTGGACCACCACCGTGTCTGGTGGTTTCACTAGCCGCAGCGGCTGATATGGTGAGAGCGAGAAAGAAAGAGAGAGAGAGAGAGAGAGAGAGAGAGAGAGAGAGAGAGAGTCCATTGCTCGGAGAATCGCTACCAGCAACGATCGCTGCCCGCGACTATGATAGGTCAGCCAGCCACGTCCGACGAGTTCTCCGAGGATGCGATTCCACCAGATGGAATATCGCGGCCTGTCAGCGACCGTATGAACCGCTTCTCCCGCGCCGATCCGCGTATTCTACGTGCCTCCGTCCCGTCGCGACTGCAACGTCGACGCGACTGACCGCATCGCGTCATTCGTCTTGTTTGGGCCTGACTGCTGTCAGTAGTAGTAGTGCGCGTCCAGATGGGAATCTAATGGCGTACTCACCGCGAACGCGTACTCGCTTGCTCGCTGAGCGATTCGCGTGACCGCAACAGCAACGCCGAGAGCTCGCGTCGTTGCAGTTGTCGGGGTTGATAGGTCGTTCCGGTGACCAATAATGTTCGAATACTTTGAATACTCACTGTACAATGTTCACTCAGGATTCACAGAGACATTTTTAATCTTCTTTCAATCAAAGCCATTTACGATTCAAAATTTATATATCTAATTACAAAAATAATTAGCTCCACGAAACTTTCTATTAATCATGTCATTCTTAATTCATAATGGGAATACATATTTTTTTATATTAAAGAAACATATGGATCCTTAGGACGTAATATATTTTTTGTTATTAATTTTATTTTCTTTAAAAAATTTTCAAGTTTACAAAGAAAAAGTGAAACATAAAATTATTCCAAAGTGTTTAAAAGTTAAGGATAATAAGGAAAAGTTCGCGTTGTCAAGACCTATATGTTCTAGTTAAGTGTTTTTATTTTATTATGAAATTTCATAATATTAGACATTGTTCCTTATTGTTCAGAAACCTGGGGAAAGAATATCCTCTCAGGATTAAAGATCCAATATATTTTATCGCGTTTGATATTGGGATTTTCATAAAATTTTTAATAGGATGTCGTAAATGCAACACGATTAAGGTATAGTCTTGATTCTACTTTCGCAAGAAACGTTTATGAAAGTATTAGAAATAACACTTTGACAGTAAAAAAAAGTCTTACAAGACTATGTCAAGACTTTCTGAAACCGTTATTAAAGACTCAGTTGTGCTGCTTGTCGGAGAGAAATCCAATGTTGGATCTGACAAAAATTAATATGCGCCTCTTGATTGACGTGAACATAAATCTAACCTGGTAGTCTGGTCACGTTCCAGGAGATTGCATTTCAAGCTTAACACGTAAGTTACTACATTCTACTCAAGTATAATATTCGAAAAAGGAACAAAGTATAAAATCGAGCGCCAACGCAGATAACATGTATTCTCTTTAATCATTGTGCTTCCAATGCTACGATAAGCACATAAACGCTTAAATAACGTTTTCAAAAGCAAAAAGAACTATCCAAGCGGAACTGCATTTATCTCGTTGTTCTCTTATTCTATAACGAGCACTTGCAATGTGCACGAGAGGGCACAGGAGACGCGAGAGATCTTTGAGAGCAACTGAAGCAACTGTGCTTTTATTTTTCTCAACTTGAAGAATTCATGTCGAATATTTCTAGAATTTATTCTATCCGAGATATCTTTCTGGCGCTGATCTGAAAATGTGAATTGAGAATGTATATACTATTGCTTCACCAATTCACATTTCTATATCCTCGCTATTAATCCATCCAATTGCGGATATCATCGTGTCCACATGTTGTCCAATGTTGAAAATTGTACATCGAAATGCGGTTACAAACCATCCATTACTAGGGAAACGAAAAGCATTAACGAGAATATGTACGAGACACATCACGAGTCTGTAAAATAGCACTCGAAGTCTGTTCCGCTTCATTCTTGAACACTTTCGTGAATGTCGAATATTATCGTGAGATTTGCCGCGCGTTCCTCGCCAAGAAGAAAGACAACAACGACTGATGCGCTTTTTATTATAATGGATAGCGTGCTCTCGATGAATAAGCACGCGATGTACAAAGGCTACCGGCAAAGATATGTAAATTTAAAGTGGTTTAGAGCGAATCGAGAGGCTCGTAGCTACTTCAACCTACTTCGAGTACAGCAAGCAAATAACGTGTTCCCCTTTCTTTTTTAATAAAAGCCTCATATACAGAATGATTGAGTTGGTAAACATTGAAACATGCTACATATAGAATAAAATCTATTATATATACGTAGTCAAAAATTTATGAATTTTATACTAGCGAATGAAAAGTAAAAACGAAATATGCAAAAATGTTT
>NW_017259192.1:2828686-2835300 GCF_001594045.1 Atta colombica | reverse complement strand
ATATAGTACATACAATAGTATTTCGCGAAATTCATATACATATATGAATCTAGTATATATATATTGTCTAAATAGACTTCCACTTAACATACGCGAGTGCTTTAAAAGCTCTCTTTATAAAATAACAATGGCAATCAAAAAGAATAGATTCTTAAACGAGATAATTATTCGCGGCTGAGCCTGTAAACATTCACCGAAAGAAGACTCCCAAATGTAAATAAGACGAATCACCTCGCTTTATATGCTAATATTAAGGTCGGTAGGGACGTGAAATACAGTCAGCTGTTAACCTCGTGACCCTAGCTGTTGCAAGAAGGTATTTCCTTTGCGACAATAGCTCTGTTCAAATGAAGACAGGATTTAACTAGATTTTTGAAAAAAATAACTTTTTCAATGTTCTTTTTATTAATAAATTATTTTAAATATACAAAATGCATTAATATACAAATTAATATAAATAATATATTAATTAATCTTTACTGAAAGAATTGCATAAAGACATTAAAAAAATATCGGTACACAGATAAACAAAATTTATTAAGTATATCCATACGAGAAATATTTTTTATAGAAAAGTAATATATGATTTTTTTAAAATACTTCTTTATTTATTTTTGTCAATTTAAATATGTAAGTAGCTTTCATATGACCAATATTGTTGATATCATATTACATACAATGTTGAATAATATACATTGTGTAATGTTTACATTGATATTAATATTATATTTATATAAATATTATTCTCATAATGTACTAGTATCAATAATAATAGTCTCATAATGTACTATTGGGTTGTCCGGAAAATTTGTGCATGTTGAAGGAAAATGGAAACGCAGAAAATTTAAATTTTAGTATACATTTATTAAATTATGTAGATTAGTCGGCACGAACTTTCCGGACAATCCAATAGTATCAATAATAATCTCATAATATATTAGTGTCAATAATAATATTGTACGGTCACTTTATATTCCATTTCTCCACATAACAAAATATTTAATATTAAGTGAAAAATATTTATGTTTCCCATAAAATCATGACAAACATTTGCTCTTAATCAATGATGCAAATTTTCATTTTCTTGTAATGAAGTGCACTGCAATCGAGATAATCGAAGTATCTCAACCGTAATATGATGCATGTTGATAAACTTAGCGCAGACTCCGCCACACATGAGAAATATATTCCTGTGCTCGCCTCCAGTAAACCAATCCACTCTCTCCGGTTCGCACGACGGCGGCGGCGGCAGCAGCTACAGACATCCTAATTTAATTTCGGGTATGCATCATCGCTCACGGCGATGGCTCGAAAAGTCGCGTCACGTGGAGCAACACGTTTCGTTCCCGCGATAAATCCCTCGATGAATCCTCTTAAAAGTGAATCGTGAGACTCGCGATAGTTCTTTTATTTTCTCTTTATTTTATAAACTTTATTCTCTTTCGCGAATGACGAGAGAAGTTTCAGAACTCCGTTTGTTAAAACGTTATTATCATAATCGTGAAGTGAATAACATTGGCAAAGCATGCCATTGCGTTCTGAGTGTGAAACTGTGTAGCGTCATTAAAATAAAAAATATATGTCCCTCCTTCTTTGAGCTTTTGTAACGCTTTAACAATAATTTAGTTTCTTTCGATAGTCTCTTTTTTCCGTCCGCTCTTGTTCTTTCAGTAAGGGCTACTTTATTCAGGACAGCGTATTACTTACTAACGGTATCGTCAACCTCTCTTGGCTGTCTCTCTTGGCTGAGTGCATTACGGTATCATTTACATCGTCGGCACGGCGCCTGCCAGCACTTGCCGCTGGTTATACAGCGTCCGAGCGGCTACGACGGGAATTGTATCAGCCGGTTGGAATCTCGTTAAGGCTGATTTTCCGCGAAAGAGAGAAGTAAGGATCAAATCGCTTCGGGTTGAAATAAAAAAAGATTAACTCTTTCTTCCTATGTCTCTTTTTCTCTCTTGAATCCTCTTAATTATGCAGGTACGGAAATGCGAGGGACAGCGCGCGCAATTAAGCCGATTTTCTCGCAGAGTTTCCGATTCAAACTTTTTTGTGCATACGATACTTAGAGTGATATAGGCAGTCGTTTTTGTTTCTGGAACGATCCGATATCTGCGTACGTAGGAAGTTCGTATCGACCGAAAGTCGAACTGCTTTACACAGCGAGCACATTGCAATGCTGCCGGTCGAAGCAACGAGGTTCGAAAAACTTACGGGCGCAGTTAAGTAGATCTACGACAGCCCAGGGTTAACCGGTAATGCATCTCGAGGCACCACCCCCGTTTGAATTAGCCTCGGGATAAAAGAGGGTCGGAAAGAACGTACAGAGCCACGACCGACCTGCGGCCTATGCGTTTCCATAAGCAAATCCTCGGGAAATTTGAAAGTCCGAGGTAACGATGGAGAATTTGAATTACTCGGTTGAGAAGAGTAACAGCTCGGGAAGTTGCCTAAAGGATTAAACTGCAAATGAAACGTGAACGTGAAATTTTGTATTCTATCTTTCAAATAATTTTCATACAATAACACTCAGTAAATAAATAAAGATTTGTTCCGTTCTATTTTCTTGTCTACGTATATAATTTTCTGAGCAGAATTTATGCAAAAGCATGAAAAGCTTAAAATATTTATCGAATTTGAAATTGAATTTCCTGTAGGAAAATATAATTTGATTAAATATTATTCCTTCCGAATTATTAATTCTCAACATTAAAAAATTAAACAATTTTAATAATTCATTTTAAAAAAGTTACAAATACTTTAATGCGCTCATTTTCAGGTTTATCGTATTTATTATTATGTACTTTACTATATTTAATTATTTTTATTATTTAGATAAATATTTATGACGAAAAGGAAATAATGATTCAAAGCTCGTTTGAATCATTATTATATTATAGTCAACGAACCTGATTGCAAACTTTTGATTCTTTCTCCTTATCTTAAAGATATTTATAATTGCTGTACATCATTAAAATTTTCTCTTTTCATGTTCTTCGACAGATTAGTACTATCGATAAGTTTCACGATCCACAATACTCTATTTATTTCTACCAGCGTGCGACACATCTGGCTAGGGGCACGTTCCTCGTTTCAGGAATCGATCGCTCTTCTCCCGAAGGCGACGTTTTTCGATCGTAAAGCGAAATTGTTTAACCGGCAGGTACGTGCCGCTGTAGCCGGCAGCCGCTCACCACCCGCCCATCACGAGCCAGCCGCCCTGGGGAGCGCGTAGCCATCGCAGGATAGAGCTTTATGCGGATACATCAGCGAGATGCGCGACTTTATGGTCGTAATGTAATCTTGCGTTATCGGTGGCCCGCAACCGGCCAATAAAGCCGACAAACGCGCGAACGCTGCGTCGATCTTATCATCGGGGCATGGGAGCGCCAGACTCACATACGTGTTCCCGTTTCCATTTCGAGGGCGATCGTATTCCTAGGTGCCGCAAGCGCCTATCCCATACGACCCGGCAGTGCCCATCGACGGCCTGCAGGCAATGCATTTCAATGCTTCAGCCTCCCTTCTCTACCTCTCTCTCCTCTCTCTCTCTCTCTTTCTCTCTCGCTTTCTCCCCCCCCCTCTCTCTCTCTTTCTCTTTCTGTCTCTCTCTCTCTCTCTCTCTCTCTCTTTCTCTCTCTCTCTCTCTTTCTCTCTCTCTCTCTTTGATTTGGCACTCTGCGCGCACCTAAGTGATTCCAGATTGGCGCGCTAATGACTGTTTCATATTCATTGGCCGCGGTAGTGTGCGACCCGGGGCACCTCGGTTACATCATCTAATTCACTTCCCTGCATTGTCTCGTTATGGTTTCTTCATCTGCACATACCGATCAGTTGAATGATTCGATTTACAGACAGTTAAATATCGATTAATGGATTATAGTTAGATAATAGCTCTATTGCATCAAATCTTTTTTTCTACAAATTGCTAATTATTTCACATTTCAATATTAATCTGGCATTAATTTTTTACATCTGAATTTTATTTATATAATAGTTTAACACGAAAATTATTATCTTTAAAATTATGTTTTTTTAATTATTGTAAGTCATTTTTTTGCTTATTTAAACGAAAACTTTTGAATGTATTATAGTTTCTATTTATACTTATATAATTACATTATATAATTACAAATTTCCGAAATTATTCTAAACATTTTTTATGAACTTTATATAATTATTATTTAGGATCGCATGTCGTGGTACATAGCATGCGATGTACATTGTAATTACCATGAAAACCGTGATACTAGTCTGAGAAAAGAACCTATTACGAAGGACCCCTCCAAGCAGGATCAACAAGAAACTGACTTCACGAGAAATTAATTAAACTTGATGAGGCTTTTTAGCCGGCGTTAAAGTTGCCGTGTAACTTATTCATTTGGTAATTCCCGGGACAATTGGATGTCGTCGGGTTCTGGTATAAAGTCGCGTATAGGAACGTCGGCGCGGAACATGCGCTTACGCAAACGCGTGTCGCACGTGTGAAGGGCGCACGTGTACTAAGGTCGAAGAGTGCGAAGGGTATTAAAAGAGAATCCTGGTACCTACAACGTACCAAGGACCGATGATGAGTTAGAAGAGAGAAAGAGAGAGAGAGAGAGAGAGAGAGAGAGAGACTCGAGGGGTTACGTAGAAAAAAAAAGGAAACTGAACAGACCGCGAAAGGTGGATGTTTCAGGTGCGATCGATGTAGCGCGACACCCTCGTGTCGCCACCCTTGAACTTCTACTCACTCACCAGTCTCACTACTCTTTCGAACGTTATCCTCGCACAGAAAAACTCTTCTTTATCTCACCTTTGCCTTCCCTGTCACAGTGTCTCGCACCAAAGCTTTCAAAGTCATGGCTTTTGCAATTTTCTCGTCTGAGCATTGATGCAGAGACAAGAACTGACAGTCCGTAGTCGTTTCAATGAATGTATCCATGTAGCCACAAAATAATAATTGTACAGAGCATGTGTGAACTTTCTGTCTGTTCCTGAATTTCAACGCCGTAATGTCTCGAAATACTAAATTTCGATGTATGTATTGCAGAATTAGAGTCAACGATTCATTAAAACCACACATAATGCGATTTCATTCACATGACGCATAGCGCCAGAATTTTTTCTAAAATGTAATTTGTCTCAACTTGTTGGTATATATACGATTTAAATTTGTTCACGTTACCTCTTCGTGCACTAATTAGCTTCAGAAATCGCTGTTCACGACGTGACGATATTAATTCGTTAAGCCTCACGAAGATGATATTTTAAGCAAAATGAATATCACGCTACATAAATCATAAAAATTATTTGAGAGACATTAGGATACACTAGATCATGCACAATTTTTCTGATGCAATGATAAACAGATAAATAAAAACTTAATTTTATATATGTATCACTCTCTTACTTCAGAAGTAATACAACTAAAAAAATTAATTCAGAAAAGGAGAAAAGAAGAAAATTTCTATTTTTCAATCAGACAGAAAAGTTTGATCTATCAAATAATATTGATAAAAAGAATATTTTTTAGTTCTTAAAACATAATCAAATGGTGTGTCAATCAAAATTTATTTCACGTTTCTTAAAAAGCCACTCTTCTTAAGAACTGTGATATTTTATAAAATTAAATAAATTCAGTTACAATTAATTCAACTATAATTGGAAATATATTCGAAATTAGACGAGAATAAATCAATTAAGAGAAATAATATTAATTTCGATGAAAGCAGATGCTTAATAATATTCACATGCAAATTTTTGCAAATATATTTTTTAAACTGCGCATTAATTCAGTTTGTCAAACTCGAAACGCAATCTCAAATTCACAAGCTGAAATATTAATATTTTTAATTAGATTGACTGTCAATTTAATTTAATGGTAATATTAATTTTATATATAGGATACTAAGCATCTTTAAAAAACTTGGAAATAACTTATTGCGAAAAATATTACCTTAGTTCATTTTTAATGATTAAGGATAATGTTTAGGACAATGTTTATTCAATTCATTCATAGTAATATCTCGAAAATTATGTTTTTCGAGTTGTGTAACTTTTGAAATAAGGAAGCGATATAATATGAATTAAATTGGAATAAAATTTAAAGTTTTAATTAATTACATATGCAATTAAAATATTTGTAATCAGTGTCGTGTTATTATTTCTAACGTGTTAACATTTTTAATAGCTATTATTGAAATAACAGTAAATAACGACAAAAGGTAGCAACTGATACATGACATGATACACACAACTATGTATCTTTCCCTGTTTATTGGAAATTATATTTCTGCTATTATATTTCTGCTATCGTTCTTTCTACATTTCCGACCAAGATCGACGTTTCTCTTCATCCTTCTCCGTGGAACACCCATGGATACGAATCGTTAGTGTCCGCGCCTTTCGTTAACTGTGCGGACCCTGGCGCCCTGCAGTGCTGTTTGCCGCAACAACCACAGCAATAGCCATGCAGGCAGTGGCGGCATGTAATTAGGACGTTGCCCCGTTTCTCCTCGATGTTTTTTTCATGCTTTATTTTTAGTCCTTCTCGTTTCACTCGTATGTACCCATACACATACAGATCTATCTCTTTTTTCTCTTTTTCTCTTTTCTCCCCCCCCCTC
>NW_017259192.1:2810497-2828586 GCF_001594045.1 Atta colombica | reverse complement strand
AGTATATATATATATATATATATATATATATACACACACACACACACACACGCGCGCGCGCGCGCGCGCGTGAGATCCATGGTATTTGTTAGCGCAAAGTCGAAACCAGAAATGAGGAGTAAGAAGAAGAAGAGGAGAAGAAAGAGAGAAGAGTGAGACGAGTGAATCTTCTCTTCGGTGGCGAGTAATGGCCGCTGCAGGCTTTAAAGCTTCACAATAGGTCGACTTCTTATGACAAGACGCCGCGCGCGCTATGGAGTCGCTTAATTAAACAAGATATCAGTGCACCCCAAGGTCCCTGACCGGGTCCTTTTCAATCCTTTCGTACACCTTCCGCTGGCTGCTCCGTCGCTCTATTTTCGCCGGATTCTTCAGCAATTCTGGATACTTATGAAGTTTTCATGCTTCTTTAACAATATCTTTTTCTCGCTTTTCGTTTCCTTTCTCTTTCTCATTTCTTTTGCAATTCTTTCTTTTCTTACTATCTTGTTATTTTGCTTTTTTCCATTATGCATATCATAGCTGTGAAATCTTTTTTTCTATGCCGACGTTCTTTAATAACGCCAGTTTAAAATTGACGTTATCTTAACTTCACGATCCTTTCAGTTTTAAATTTCTTCCTCGTAAGAAGAGAGAATTCTATACTTGACCGTCCATGTTGGAGAACGCCCTAAGGTATCTCGATATCGCCTGATACATTCGGGCGATAAGTATTGCATGCTTTGTGATTATGATATCTCCAGAGTTAACTTTGTTCAGAAGTTACTTCAGCGTTACGTCGGCGTGCATGTAGCACGGGATGTATATAAAAGTTTCTTCGTTAAAAACAGATGGATTGTTCGACCAAGCGTAGTCTAATATCTTGTTGATATCTTTCTATATATATATATACGGGGTTTGAAATGAAAATAATGATAAAATCTTCAGACACACAATTGATAATAGAATGAATTGATAATAAAACAATTAAATTTAGTTGAAGTTTATAGAAAACTATAGAAAAAAATCAAATATATTGATTGTTTGAACATTGAAAATCTTGCAATATGATTATCTTCTTATTCAATTTTCTCTAATAAAATATCGAATTTAAATTCTTTCAGAAATTTATTATTTTTATTTAAAATTGTATAAATTGTGAATTTCTCGAAGTTGGAATAGTCATGTATCATACAGCTTTGCTGTATCGATTTTATCAGCATGCCATTTCATTCCGAAAGAAGATAAGGAAATTAAGCGGATACGGAAAATCTCGTCGAGAATTAATACGTTCATTCAGAAAAGAGAGTTAGTATTCTACTTTAGTGTTTTAATCTTTCGAGAATTGTTTAATTTTTATTACAAATTTCTATTATACTTGAAAAAGTATTTTATATGTCCCTGCCTTTTATTTTAAAAGTGACACAAACAATTTTTAACATGATCAAATTTTTGTTTCACAATCCTTAAAGCATCCTTTTTAAACTATGATGATTTGGATAATTTTTTATGAAGTTAAGATTGATAGAATAATTACTTAATTTATTCAATAATAATTGAAAATTGCATTTTTTAGTTGTGTCATTTTTTATAAAATATAAGCGATGATATTTACAACGTTACACAGTAACATTTTTTTACTCATTTAAACACATTTATCATAAATAGTATAAATTGTTATAAATTTTAATAAATTATTATAAACTTTTTTGTATCGAAGTGCTATATTTTTATAAATCTGTATATACTGTAAAGTGCTATTAACGCGTGGAATACGATATCACGCAATGCGATGTTTTTATTATCTTTTCGATAAGTTTAAGAAACTTGTTTAATTAGCACTCATCTCTCAAAACTACAACATGCTGAAAGTTAAATAACGACAGATACGCACTATACCGCAAATGTTCCCATGTTCCCAGCATGCATTGATCTTCTCGTACAGGGCTTTATCTCGCAGCTCACATTATATCACGCAAACTTTCTGGAAGTTGTACCATCTTGCAGCATTAATTGAAGGCAAGAAACATCGACGTTTGACTTCCAAGATTCTTCAGAGAAGATTCTCGTTATATCTTGAGACTTGAGTCGAATTTGTCTCCGCACTATGTATCATATTAAATCTTTAGCGCTTTCTAATTTATGCGATATCTACCTCTCTCCATTATTAGATTAACTAGTTTGATCTTTCGGCTGTGAGAACATTGTCGCAGCAGGATATAAATATTAGATTTTACATTGTTTGCATTTACATATTGCAATTTGAAGCAAATAAATTAATATATAAAATATTATATAAAAAATATCGAATCTGAATATTCTTTTGAAATCAAATATTGAACTATACGTTACAAAAAATTGCGATTACTATTTAATATTGAAAAGTTAATAGTTTTATAAAAAATACAAATCACAAATGACAATATTGCTTGATAATATAAAAATCATTTATTTATGAATTATTTATAGATAACAATTTTATTAAAGAAAAATGCGTCTAAGAGAAGAAACTATTGAATCCTTCACATTTTCATAGAAAACATTTTTATAATGAATTTTTCTTTTACAACATACACGTAATATATTATATATTATATTGGAAGTGTGAAATTTAATCCAATGTGCCGTGAGCTACTTTAATGGAAAGCACCTGTATCTCTTTTATACTTTTATATAGTGAATATTTGAATTAATTTTTCGGAAGTTACAGAGCAGAAGTTATAAGCGGTACGGTTGAAAAGAGTTTCGTTCGCGAAATCATTCTTCCTTTTATACGATACAATTTCAAAACGGATATTTACGTCACAAGGAATGATGATTACCGTGATAGCTTTTCAGACTTGTCAAGTCGTAAAAGGTAGCACGCGCGAATTCACGTTGACGCGTATTCCGCGTATCAATTGTACGCCGTCATTCGACCGCGTAGACACGACTTTTATGGACTTTTGCATGGGGCATTATTCCGAAACAACGACCCAATTCAGACAGGACGTAAACGCTCCTTTTTATTGCCACTAACGAAATTTCATATTACACTTCCTGCGCGCACGATCGCGCTGTACCATGTCACGCCGCACCGGTGCGGTGCTCAGCGACGCGGCACGAACATTTTCACTACACGCGAGGATTAAACCTAATCGTATATACGGTCCGCATAAATACCGGCACGATGTCCAGCCGGCTTTAGAAATTACGGTGGAATCACGAGAGACCACGTATCGTCGACCCTTGCCTCCGCGAATGACCACTGCCCGCCTTTTCTCTTTGCGAGTCATCCGAATTATCGCCAACGGAGGATGGAGATCGTCGTCTCGTGGGAATTATTTCAACGGTGTTCAATGCGATGAGAATTTATTATTAAATCGCGTGCAGTCGAAACGTCTCCGTGTCGATCGCGTGCACGCATAGACCAGTACGGCGAATATCGATTTGCCGGGCGACCGCGACCAGCGGTTTACGTGCGTACGCAAACGAGGGTGGCGATGCAAAAAGATATTTCGAGAAAGCCGCTTATCGAAGGTCCTGGCTCGGATTAAAGCTGTTTGCTCGCAATTCATAAACATAGCTGAGCTCGAGGAACGACTTGGCGCGCGACCATTACCGGTTATCTCTTAAACTCGCATTGGATTTGCATTTTTTTTCGACATAAGCTCGACTTTAGTTTAATACGGTGAAAAATATGCACTGATATGCAACCCTCTGACTATTACTGATATACATTTGTATCAAATCTGGTACGCTTTGTAATTTATGTAATCTCGATTTCTTTTTCTTTTCGTATAATTGCTATAGGAAAAATTTTTGATATATAATACTGTAGTAATTGCTTTCTGTATCAATTAAATATATTGATGTGAGCAATTGGAGGGTTTTTTAGAAAAATATTGTAACCATTATTTTGATAAAAAATGATATTTTAATAGAAAAATGTTGCTTGTATGTTGATTACATACTTTTTCTCATAAAATTAAAAAAATGTTTTATTTTCTATAAAATATAAAAAATATAATGTTCTTCCAGGAAACTCTTCAATTATTGCAAGCAGTGTGTTTTTATAGCACAATTTGCGTTTAATTTTTTTTTACGTAAATTGTCATGTTCGAAATGTAATGGAAAGAAATCACAATGCTTACAAGTTGCTTTTCAAAAAAATCGAGATTTTATAAAATGAATAAAAGAATTGTTGCAATGCAACATTAGCGCACAAAAAAATTATAATTTTTGAAATTATCTTCATATTTGTCAGTGTAAACAATTCCAAAAAAATCTTAGAAGATAATATACTTCGAATATTCCACATTCAAAAAAAATTTGTGAAAACAGCATGCTATTTTAAACAGTAGAAATTTAATTAAACTATTGCGTATCATTACACGCGAAACGAAAATGAACTCGTGACGACGGAGAGATTTTATGTCTCATAAGTATAGTCGATGTCGATGAGATGGAAAAAGTCAAGACAACGTTGGCACGCTATAGTAGGAAGAATGGCCACATTTCACACGCAATGAAATCGGAATAAACCATAGGGCAGCTCTCTTTCTCTCTCTCTCTCTCTCTCTCTCTCTCTCTCTCTCTCTCTCATTATCATTAAATTAGATCGCGGTTGGCAAAGAGGGATGAGTGAGCAAAGACCGACGGAGAGAATACAACCATGGAAATTGCATTTTCTCTTACGTGGCGAGAAAATTTCCGTGTTTCGTGCGTCAGCGGCAGAAGAAATAACCCTCATAATTAGCCGGGCAAACCTCGAAACTTTCGTACTAGTAGAAAGATTCACGAACGCGAGCGAATAGCGAATGGTGATGTATCTTAACTGCTCCTCGAGCGAAGCTATTTGCTGAAAAGTAAGCGAGGGTGAAAAATTTGCATGAAATATGATCGGCATGTACATATCTATGACGTACACCTTCTGCGCCGCGTAAAACATTTTGACGAGGACCTCTTTCACGACTTCGCCGTTTCATTTGCAACGAACGATGCACTTTCTTTCCCATATGTCCTTATTCCTATATTAAGAAAGAAGCATTTCCTTTCACAATATGAATTAATCGCAAAAAGTATAAAATATAATATTTTGCGATTTGGAACGATTTTAGAAATTGATATATGTTAAACAGAATATTTTTAATATTCGTATAAACTTAAAATATGACAATTTTAATAAAATGATTCATTTATAAAATAATTAAAATAAATTATTTATAAATCTAAAAAAATACCGACGAACTTATTGATAAAATTTATATCTTCTACATACATTTCTATTATTTATTCATAGATTTCACACGACAATAAATTTCTCTGTAATAAGTTTTCCGATAATATATTTCTTTACAATATGATTTATAAGGCAGATTATTATAATCTAAAATTATATAATGTTCTTAAATATGTTTTAGAACACTTGGTGAATTTTAATAACGTTTTTTATTTACTTTTCCTTGTATTACATTCTGTAGAATGGATAGACATACAACTCTTACAATAATAGATACTATTTACAAAGGAATAAATAGCTTAAAATATGAGATAATATAAGATAATATAATCCAAATCACATGAAGATTATCAGTTCATGTTTATTTAATTCTCATGAAACAGTTTGCGCACAATGAACGATCTTCTTATCCGCTAAAGAACGTAGCACATTCTGTATAATAAGCAGCAAGAAGTTTGTCTTGCAGAATACATTCCGCTTGTATGTACAGACAGTGCAATTTATAGAAGCGAGTAAGAACATGGATTCACATTCATAAGTACTGCTATTAAAATTCAAATTTTCCACGCAGCAGACTTGGATGACCTTTGAAGAAGCTTGCCGCATCAGCGATACTCAAAATACGGATGATGAGAAATGTTCTCGTAGAGAACTTCTCTATTCCGATTGTTCTTGATTATAGCCTACAGATAATTTCATATAATAATATTATGCGGACGCGTTAGTGATGTAAACGAAATGTTATGCGCCAGTGTGATAAGTTTGAATCTGAAACTAAAGCAGACATCGGGCAACCACTGGTTCAAGCGACATATGACGATTAGCGTACGCATATCTTCCAGCTTGCACTACTGGTGTCCATTTACTTTCATTCGCATATATTTATCCCCGACTTCCTGCAGGTGTCGTCGTTTCAACATATCCTACAACGCCCGAGACATAACTGGGATTCGTTTCCCTCGTCGTTAGATACTAGCGACGTAACGTCCCATCTCGTTAGCTAAATTTTAGGTGCAGTACGCAGACCATCTCTTTCTACTTTATATCTATGCTATCTTCTTCATGGTTAATGACAGTCAGTGAATGAGTTTCCAGAAGAGAATGCACTGCTTTCGAAAAATCCACATCTCAGACGGATCCTTTTCCTCCTCATTTTCTTATTTCCATCCATGTCATTCTAGTCTTTAAATTAAAGACCACAATATCTGATGGAAAGTGCAAACTTTCCAAGGAAAGGGAGAACTTAAGAGAACTTTTTAAGAAATTGGATAAAGAAAATATTTGAGTCTCACATTTTCTATTCAATTCTTAAAATTCAACAAGTACATTTGCTATTTTACTTCGTCGTCGAGACAGAAAGTATGTTTTATAAATTGCAGCAGAGATGTTTTCATTAATCTATATTTTTCATAATTGTGTCTTTTACATGTAGTTAATTTTAATAATGTCAAGATTTTTAATTTTTTTTCTGATGATTTTTTTTCTTACATAGATTTTTATCTCATGTAATTCACGCTGTGCGTATAAATCAGTTCTTTCTATCTTAACAATTTATTAATATTTGCGCCATCGAGACTCCAACTCCATCATTATTATTTATACAACAATTTACGTTTACGAATGCAGTACTTTACATCGTTATTATGTATGCTTCCAAGCTTGCCGGCGCGTCTCCTGCCATGTTCCTTCACAGCTGCCACGAATACTTTGTCAAGGTAAATGGTCGCGCATTCTCTTGCAAATATCAACATTAAGATTCAAATGACCGAATAATCGGGCGAATCTCGTAGGACCCGTTTCTGCGTTTAAACAGGTACACGCAAACGAAGTGCTTCGACGAATCGTTTCTCTGTCTACCACAAGTATGCCTTTATTACGTATAATCACTGTACTCATAAAAACTGTACACATGCTTGCTGTACCTGTTACAAGATGTCTTTACGACGTCATCATTAACTTTATTTTCGCTTTGCAAGAAATACTGATATAAATTTTCCTTTAAATTATAAATCGTATATATATATATATATTAGGTGTAGTAAAAAGAAATCCATTATTTTTCCATTCAATTGCATGCAAAAATAATGGATTTTTTTTTATTACACCTAATATATATATAATTATAAGTCTAAACTGCTTTATGAATCAAAGAAGTTCTAAATTGCTAGATATTAATTTAAATTAATAGCACAGAACTGTATACTTGATTAATTGCACAGAATTTTACATAAATTTTTAGACAAATAAAAATGAATTTTGAACATTACTTTTAAATTTAGAAAAAATATTCTTTAAAAAAGTGTTCTCTTTAAATCTATAGGCTATAAATTTTATATTATCAAATTATATTTAACAGCCTGAAAATGTATTTTTAAGGACAATTATTTCGATTAATTAATTTTTATTTTTAAACATTATTTTAGATATTTTTTAAAATTTTTATTACATACAATTTTGGACATTATCTGTTCTTTTTTCATATATTTCGTTTTTCGTCAAATATCATTAAGAAACCTCATAAACATCAAAAATCCATCTTTTATTCATGTAACTAATTAAAGCGCGACTGCTATTCATTATAATTATGTTTGATTTGGTAATTCAGAATTAGCGATTTTCAATTAATATTATTTTCCAAAATCTAAGATTTTAATAAATTTTATTAAAGATAATTTCAACAGAATGATAATGATTCATAAAAATTTGCGCATCTACCAAGTTATGTGTAATACAAATCTTGAAACTAGAAACTTTCATTTCAGAACGAAATATATGGCGTGTGTCCAAATATATGATGTTAATCTTTTCACTTCCAGGACACAGATATGTCTCACACGTTACAAGGCCTACTTTAGGAAGCTTCCCGCATGAAACTAATATTGTAAAGTGCTCGTAAAAGATATTGCCCTTCCAAATGATAACCGAGTTCGTGTCATCGCGTTAAATTCACGTTAGAGAATAATAGCGCAGGTATCAAGAATATCTGAGTGAAGTATCCACGAGATATCATTTCAATTTCATTATTTGCTTCATATCAGTCTTATAAAGAAGAAATCTTTCCTTATTAATCCATATTGCTAACGTTATCAAAAATCTTTCCGTCTGCATCATCACCATTCGTATCGCAAGTTTGTCGAGTTTTGCACTGCACTACCGAAGTTTCTGTTGCTCGCTGACTGGCTCATAAATAGCAACTTTTGCAGCACTCTCGAGCCTTGTACTTACTTGCAAGCTTCGCTTGCCTCCTTTCCTATGTGCACAATGATATTATTGCTGCCGACGTTACTTTTCGAGATAACCGCAGCTTTCCATCCTTCTAACATAGTTTTCGCTAAGTATCATGATTACGCTTCTGAACTCGCTCAAAGTAATTCTATATTGTGTAATATAAGGTAACATGCTACTCTCTCTCTCTCTGGTTTGTAGAAGATCGATATTTCATCAACGAATTTTATGTGTGTGTGTGTGTGTGTGTGTGTGTGTGTGTGTGTGTGTGTGTATCTGTATGTATGTATCAGTATATGTATATATTCACTACTGTCAGCGCGATATATTTTGCACGGAATGTGCCTCGGGATTGAATTTTATCGAATAGTTCCAAATTTATATAATGCACCATAGATTTTGCGATGCGCTAGATAATCTCGTGCTCTCCGTTCGTAAACCTTGTCCAAGATTCACTGCCGCGCAGTTCCCGCAAGCTTCATTTATCTTCTGGCACGTGATATGTGCGATATTGTACGCAGTTTCCAATACTTGTCGGAACAACCAATCTCGTTCTGAGATATCTCATCCGAAACAAATAATTAAAACATATGTATTGTTGAGAGACGTTTATAAGTTAATTAACACAAATCGATTGATGCGAGCATATCATAATCTTAATTTTTAAAAAGTATACTTAAACAATTTAATAAAATAAATAAATTTTGCAAATTTATTTTATTAATTATGTATTTTAAATTACACTTAAAGAGTAGACACTTAAAGAGTAAGAGTACACTTAAAAAAATGTTTCTAAATTAACGACTAAATCAACAAAAGAACCCAACAAAAACGGCATTTTGATGAGAACAAACAGAATTTCTAATCATGATAACCAGAAATTTGTTTGGTCTCACAAAAATGTCATTCTTGGATCCCTTTGTTTAATTTAATTTAATTTAATTAATTTAAACAGAATATTTTTGAATATAATGATAAAAAAGAATATAATTCATCTAAAGATATAATATTAAGATTTGCTTTTTCTATATTGGGCCACGTGAGACTATTTTTGCTGAGAAGCATGGAAAAGATAAACACGTTCCGCTCTTACTTTTTCTCAGTTACTTTTATACACCGACAACCTTTCCGTAGTGCCAATTTTCGCAGCGGACAGAAGGCAATCTCATTTCGTTTAACTGGCACCATCATTTCCGTGACCTGAATGTACCATTTGATTGTCAACGCTTTCGGTTACGAGGTCAGAGCGAAGTTCTATAGTGGCACCCGATATTTATTCAATAGTTCACAACTTTCCACGGACTTGTCACGGTAATATGACAAGGTTACCTTCCGTCTAGACATTCGATCAGTGTCAAATTGACGCATGATGCGGTTACTCGCGAGGAAAACATCTGCGACCATGGCACGTTTTACGTTTCAATTACTCTGATAATAGCCGCTGTCTATGCGGTGGAGCACATCGTGGTTTCGACGTGTCCGAAGTCACTTCGTCCCATCGATAAACAGCAACCATCGGCGACCACCACAACGTAACCACAACGAAGGTTCTCCAGCTTCTCGCTTACATATGTATGTGCACATTGATATCGTACTAGGTACATCGTTATGTTTCTCTTTCTCTCCGCGGCCATCGCGGCGACTTCGTCCTCGCGTTCGCTTTTACCTAAGTGCCGTGATTACGCCCGTGACTGGAATCGAGAATTGGACCGTCACGTCGTATTGCAATACGAAGTACGTAGAGTTGGGGCTATCGCCAACGCTACTTGGGCAGAATTCCAAACAGGATTGAATCTCTTTTGCGATGCATGTCTGTTTATCGAAGTGGTCATCGCCATTAGGACCGACATGGGCTGAGAATAAATATAGATATGCGGAAGTAAAAAACGTTAAAGGTGTTATTTGATAAAGTTTTTCACATTAAATTAAAAATTATTTGCGAATGGAATATAAATCTGTCAATCAGAGAATGTCTCCAAGAAAAGAATAATGATCTATGTACTATGATTTAATGTACTACTACTAAATAATTTTGAAAAACTATTACAAAATTATCTTTTTTTTTTAAATTATATATATGTATTAAAAAGAAGAAATTGCAAATTTCATAGAATCTATAAAATTATGTTATTAATGTATTATTAAAAATTATATCATTATAACACCTTATTTATTTTCAAAATAAATAAAAACAAATCATTATAGCAACTTTCAAATTCATTTGATATTGCGCCGAATAAATTTCACACAGTAAACTTTTATCAGAATTCGATTAATATTAATATATAATATGGGAGAGAGAGCACATTGGATTAATATTAATTCATTAGATTATCTGTAAAAGCTGGGCGATGCATAATAATATACTTTCATAACCGAGTTATTTTAGTAATCTATAGTTATTTTAATTGAGCTCACATGCATGTTCATTACACGTAACTTTGGAAACGATATTCTACATGTAGCTCCGTAGTTCAATCCAGTAGTAACCTTATTCGCGGATACCGTGTCCTCCGGCGATCTGAGAGGATCCGGCAAGCACTGGCAAGCAGACGGATGAGCAAATTGCATATTACCCACGAAATCGCAAGCTGTATAATCGCATTTCGCATGTTATAACTTATAATTACTATATTAATAGATCTCTGGCGTACATCATATGTGCAAACTTGACTGCAAACTTTTGGCGAGAAATTCAATTCTTTTTTATAAAGTTTCTTTTTTAACGAAGTTAGAGAAGTCTTTACAAAAATTTTATTAAGTTACACAAAAGCTAATTAACGGCATACTTTTTCGAGGAGATAAATTTAACCGCGCGCCTGTCTCATAGTATACCTCTCCTTGTATACCTTTCTTGCAAGAAAAATAATAAAATTGATAATTTGCATCCTCATACATATAAACCGCCATAAGTATCCGGTTGTTCGTTCCTCTATCACCTGAAATGCGATTATCATATTTCGCGGAATGGCGTTATTACCGAGAAACAAATCGCAGCAGTTTAACGTCGCCAGTGCCGTTACTCGACCGTGTTCGTAAATCGGTTCGGATCTTGATAAGGGTCGCACGGGGAGGGATCCAGATGAGTCCCGCCAGTTCGATCCGACGGGAACGACCATTGTCGTTGCGCCAAACGAAGGTCTCGAAGGTGCATTCCATGCAACTGCCAGCGGCCTGTTACGGCGATCCCATGCCGCAGGGCGTTCCCCGGTAGGAGTCTACGGAGTTGGCTAGATGACCAGATTACAGGTTTCTCTCGGTGCAGGAAGTCGTGAGATGCTTAATTGCGTTTGTCACGAGGCTACGTGGCAGCGTATCTGTCTCGGTGCGGCGAAGTGCGGCGGCTCTCCTTCTTTCTTTTTCTTTCTCCGGGGCCGCGTTGGGGCAATAACAATGCTGGGATAAATTAACCGGTAGGCGGCACAGCGCGGCTGACTGAGAGTGGCTATAAACCGATCTTGTAAGGAGAGTCCGCCCCAGGTGGCCAGTTAACTGCTTAGCCTTAAAAATATACACGCTCTGACCCTTCTCCACCCCCGCATCACTTCTCCCCGTTTCCTCCTCTCGCCTTCTAACTGCTCCTCGTTCCTTTCGCGTTCGATCGCACGCGAGCGGTCCATCCCCTCGGACACCATCCTTCGTTCCAGCCAACGGATCTTCCCGTACACGCCGTACGTTCGCCATTTATCCCAGATCGCGTGGATTGCGATGGGTTTATTGTGATTTACGTAACGGTGAAGGAGAACGATCGCTTAATCTTTCGCGCTCTATATTGGTCGTTATGGAAGGGGATCGGAAGGAACGGGAGAGTCGCGCAGATCGGACGCTAACTGATGGAAATCAGCAGCGTACTAAGACGCACGTTCGCGTACTCGCAATCGCAACATTTATTTCCAGACAAGATGTATTACCATGTCGATCTTACTGCGATAGATGAATGGGTAAAATTGTTTCTCGGAGCGATTGCTATTTGTATCTGTAAACCGCCGCGTGCTCCTTAGCTCACGATGAGGCAAGAATGTAAGTGCAATAAGATTCTCGTTATCATATGGAGCATTCGTTGCATGATTAGCATGGGAATTTATCAGATTGACTTAATATCCGTTTAGTTGAGAGTTTGCACGATTTTTCCCCGATATTCAATGTTCTTTTAGATTATCTTGAAATATTTAAATTTATCACGGATAGGATGGTTTTCCTGACGTATCTAAAATTTTAGCTAAATGCAGATCTGAAAATAATTTTGTTGGATTATTAAAGTAATTATGTAGAACGTTCAAACTGATTGCTGATGTCAAAACTTGCAGCATTGTTTATCATGCCTAAATTTTCTTAAATATAATATTTGCATAACATAATTACTTGTATAGGAATTGGAAGTGACACGTTACTTGTAATGTTACTCTTTTGTAATAATGATTTAATATTGAAACAGTTACAATTTTTCATGACGGGATTGAAACTTTATTTTTGAAAAATAACTCTATATTATTATTCGTTACTCATTATAAAGTAATTCATTATACTTTTACTTACTCGTTACATAAATTCAATAATTAATTAATTTATTTGGATGGTCCAACAAAATTTGGATGATCCAACAAAATTATTTTATTTTATTTATTTTTAAATCTACTGTATCTACATTTTTAGATAAGTACTTCAATAAATTTGTTCTTTCTATAGATTGTATAAATAAACGAATATATCTTGTTATTATCAAGTAAAAATAATAGAAATAAAAATATCAATTGTCGTAATAGATTATGCGGATAGTACAATGACATTAGATTGCGGTGTATTTTAATTCTAACCGAGAAAACAAAAAATCCGAAATTAAGACATAAAACGTCTTTTAATCTCTTCATTTCTGGACATGCGTGTTGTTTGGGAAGAACTGTAATACAAAGAGATATGACAATATATAGATATCTCTTTGTATTATTCTTCTTCCATGGCATACCATAAGGGGTAATAATCCGTGATAATCGTCGTATCGAAAGATTACATAGAGACTTCGTGAGAGATTCGCAGATAAGGGATGCGTTTAAAACGCATCTCCGGGGTTTTGAAATTTCTTTGGTTATTCCGCTTCGCCGTCCGCTCCAGAAGAAAAAGTCAACATCGCACCGGTAAACAGAGGAGCGACGTAAATTCTCAGCCTTGTCTCTAGGTATTATTCAGGCTTAGTGGATACTACGGCCGCTACCGTGGAGCAAGCTCAGTCTGTGAGCGCAAACAAACGGTTCTAATCCGTTTAACATAAATACCACGTGGTTTAATTAAATCGCATACCGCAAGGTAATCGTCCCGACGTTGCGTCTGCAGAACACGCTTTTTCTCTTCCTTAGGCATCGAGATTACCGCGAGATGGGTCGATATTTGTTCACAACGGGACGCTTCTTCATTCGATGAAGGATATAAACTTGAGCTAAAAAGGATAAAAGGATAAAGCTTAGAGGAAAAAGGTTAACTTCTCGTATTAACTCCTTTGTATATTGAAAAAAAATGTCAAAAGAATATAATTAAAATTATTCTAATTATAATAGATGTGTATTATCGAATAATTGGCTCTTTAAATAGTAATTAGAATAGATGGAGAGCATAACATTCAACTGCCTAGTTGAAATATATTTAACATAGTTTTGTTGCAAGTAAAACTAGGTCTATATCTTTTTTTCAGCGTTTCATAATTTACGATATTTTAATCACGATTTTTTTATTAATCGTCGATAAAAATCGATAACTCATTAATTTTTAACGAGATATGTGAAGCATTCTAGTTTATGAGCGTTCATCTATATTAGCATATTAATACCTCTTTACGTAACTTGTTCAGAAATTTGACATTTTAAGACATTTTAAGACTTTGTCAAATTGATGAATTTTATGAGAGTAGTTCTTAATCTTAGCTACTTAAATCTTTTAAGAGAGAAGAATTAAGAAATGCAATATGAAAAAGAATAAGAGAATCTGAATCTTATTCGAAACACATAAATAAAGAATTTTTAATATAAAAGATGATGAAAAATTGTTGTCTTTGAGAAAAAGATTTCAGTATCGACATTCTATATGATAACACAGAACAATATTGTTTCTGCATTTAATAATATTTTATTCCTTATACATCTCGATGCTCCGCAATTTCAATTTTGAAAGCACATTTCTTTACCGGAAATATATATACTATCCATATAAAATGCAACGGTACAATCAGTATTATAAACAAATGTTCTCTTATCTCTGTACCACTTCAATAACAATGTCTTGAAGACACTGTGTGAAATAATTTCTGTAGACCGCATTTACAGAGCATCAACGCGATAATTTTCATCGTGAACCGTTTCTCTCTACAGTGATGGCTCGTGTAAGACGACGTTACAGCAATGAAAACGACGACGACGACGTCGACGACAACGACGATGACGACAGTGAAGACGGCGCTTAAAATAGTAAGGAAAGAGAGATGAATTTCTCTACTCAGGCTAATCTTGTAGAAGAGGTGGTCCTTTGTAAATACTTTGAGGGCTTTGTCTTCAAGTTACCGCGGGAATGAAACTCTCAGACTTCTACTTAATCATTCGACTAACGCAGCGCTTGTAACGTCGTCCGCTTCGCCCGCACGATTAGAATCTCGCGTTACGTTTTTCCAAAATACACGGCGTCGTGTATTTCCTCCTCTTCTTTCACTCTCTTCCCGCGGGACTGAAGAACGAGAAATTGACGATCTCCATGGCGACCCTCGCCGCGTCCTGAATATCTTATGCACGAGCCCCATTAGCGGCAGAGGAACGTCGCGAGAATAAATGGCAGCCGCTTTTAAGGAGCTCGACATTCTATAGAATAGGAGACGCTCTATGAAAGGGAATGTTACATCTCCGTATGAAAATGTATCCGCGCGAAGGCGCATTTCCATGATTGCAATAAACTATTGCGAGAATCTCTACAAACGATCAATTGTAATCAATGTCTCGACTATGACTACATGGTTCTCATTATTTTATGACGTTTGCATAAATTGAATTCTCCGTGTGAAAGTAATTTTCTCCGCGTGATGTTATATCGTAGAGGAGAAGACAGATAAACGGATAGAAGATAAGGAAATATATAGAATGAAAAAGAAATACATTGGAATATGATTTCAACTTTCTCAAATTAATAAAAATTTTTAATATACAATACTTTTTGTTTATAAACTTTATTCTGTTTTAAATTCTATATTTTTTTTCAAAAACATGACTTTCGCTGTGTATTTTGCATTTCTATCTTTTATTTTTTTTTTGTAAGATTAAATAGAAAAATATAACATTACTAATGTAAATGTATTCTTTAACAATATTCAGTTAATTAATGATAATTATATTATTATAATAATTATATTTATCTTAATAATCTCAATTGTGCTTTATTTTTTACAGGTAGACACACCTGACAGTGTTTTGCAAAGCGGTTTAGGTCTCGGACCTGATATGGGACACACGATTCTCCGTTCGATGGTGGATCCTCGAGATTACGATCGACTGAGATATCTACAGATGAACGGCGGTCAACCAAATAGTTTCGAAGAAACTATTCACAGGGTAAATACCATATTTCATTTATATATTTTAAAATGATGCTTAAAGCTACTAATGTATTTTAAGTTATAAGTTAATATTTTATGCATTTCACTTGCCTGTTATTCTTTTCGATATCAAATAACTCTTAAAATATTTTTTTATTGAAAAGTGAAGATGGATAATATATAATAAGTTTCCGTTAGACTTCTTGAGTAAAAACTACGCTTGCTTTCATACAATCGTGATTCTTGAATTCACTTGAAATGCTCCAAGTTACTCCCGCAAGAAGTCGCTTTACCGCCGATAAAACCTTTTTAAACGAAACTTAAGAACGCTTCCATCCCCTTGCATTTTTCAGCTGAAAGTTCAAGAGGCGCTACGAAAGAAAGAGCGGTTTCACAAAGAGCATGAGGAGGTGAGTGCACGTCTTATATAAGTCAATCTCTATCAATCTCATCCTAGTCTATAATGAAATTTTTGTCTTCGGTTTTTGCTAACGAACTTACTTGTAAAGGAACTTGCGGAGACGAAAGAATGCCAAAAATCACCAGTGATCGCAGTCGCGTTTGCGATTAAATCCATTCGATCCCGCCTGATAAAGCTACGTTCGCAGAAACTTCATGCAGAAACTTCATTTTATTTAATTGTCCTTGTTTAACATTCGGTAAATAACAGGCTGAAACGACACATAGGTGCACCCAGTGAAGTTTCTGAACGCAATATAAATAGAGAGTTGTTCTTATTTGTGTTCACTTTAAATTATCAAATGACACTTCCGTTAAGAATATATCTCGCATTGTGTGTGAACACACTCACGTCCCGCGTTTCGCGCTAGAGCGACAATTTTCGTTATCATGCGTAACCGATCGCGATAAGGATGGTGGGATGTCTTATCATGATTAAACCCAACCCGCGTGTCCCGTTTATTTTCTTCCTGCGGTTCCTTCCCCGTACATTGCCTGGATCATCGGCAACCCTCTTCCCGTTCGACTGATATTGGTCCTGGGAACCGGTAGCCTTATCCGATGTGAATTCTGCCTCCCGCATCGGAATTCTCGCAGGACGAAATTTGCATGTATGTGTTATCACCAAGGCCTCCCTTTACTTTGACTCCCTCTACGTCTTCCTCCGTTCCAAGTGCGTACAAGCTCGTTTCTCGGCATACCCTCCCTACTAACCCTCTTCTTCAGACTATCTTTCGCCAACTTGATACCTCTCATTATGCAAAGCAGCCAGATCAATGTGATATCATCATAATCGTCAATGCGTACCGCGACGTTGCGTCGTGAATTCCTTATGCACGATCTTTCGCGATATATGCGGATTTTTTGTTATTTTCCTCCATGTGGTTTTGCATCGTAAGCCCGTCCATGAGATTTCTGCCTCTCTTCTTCTTGTCTTGTATATACAATCATGGACTATAAACCATTGGCACATTGCGTGTTATAGCGACATTATTTCAGCATGTTTATAATATAGCTTACACTGTTAACTATTGATTACTTCATACAAGGAAAGGATGATTTTGCTGAAGTATCTAAAAATTCAACAAGATACACACCTAAAAATAATTTTATTGGACTATCACAATCATTATGTAGAACTCTCATGAACAATGCTGCAAAAGGTTTTGATATTTTAGCTTAGATGTCCTACATAATTATTTTAAAGATCCAATAAAGTTATTTTCAGATCTGTATCTAGTTAAATTTTTAACAAATCTTTCCATATAGTTATTTAATAAAACAAAGAATGATTATAATTAGGAAAAAAGAGGAGATATTTAATTAATGCATAGCATTAAACGATAAAATTTGATGAAGCGCTGGACTTAAAAATTTTAGTAAGGAAATATAGAAAGTTGCAGAAATTATCAGAACGACATAACTTCTCAATAAAATTGATGAACTCTTAATGAAGTTTCATGAAAATTTTAATAAACAATCCTTTTCACTGTTCCATTTACCCGAGCTGTCTTCTAAGATTAACTTTGATAAGCAATACCCTTTTCTTGTCAATATTTAATGATAATTTTTGGTATAAAATTTATCGTCGTTAATTTATCTACGGTATAATGAAATATATATATATATATATATATATAT
>NW_017259192.1:2801144-2810478 GCF_001594045.1 Atta colombica | reverse complement strand
TATATATATATATATATATATATAAAAGAGAGACCACGAGACAGACTAAATTAACTACTTGAAAGAGGTACTCGGGATAATGTCGCGACCGCGCGGCTTTATTAAAAAATTAACTCCGTTAAAAAGTTAGCCGCACGTATAAAAATCGAAGTCTTCTCTTCTCAGTTTATTTTATCTACGATGCTATTATTTGTTGGCCATATTCTGTACTATCGTAATTTTGCAATATTTTCCGATAAAAGAATTAAATTTTTGAGAATTATACAAACATAAAATATTTTTATTATAATTTATAAAATATGTAAATACATATTAATACATAGTATATTTGTAACATATGTATGTACGGAAAGAATGATTTTGCTAAAAAAATCTACAATTTTGCTGGATCAGATAAATAAATAATTTTTGGATCATCAAAATAATTTTGTTGAAAATTCCAACTGTTTATTAGAATATCAAAATTTGTTTGTAGCACTGCTCAGCATTTTTTAATTTCCAATCAAATTATTTTGATGGTAAAAAAAATTAATTTAGATCCAGCCAAAATTTTACATTTTTCAATCAAATCATTCTTTCCGTGTAAATGCAAGGATATATGAACAGAATATATGTATAGGACTTTCATGAAATTGAATTTTACATTGGTATATAATAAAATAAAATCTTGTTCTTTTTAAAATTTGAAATAAAATTTATTTTAATGACATTTTAAATTGCTATATCAAGATATTTGATGTTGTGTTTAATCAATTTTCATTAAAATAAAATATATTTGAAATTAACGAAAAATTTCTCTGCATAGAAAATAACACAGTGAACGCTGAATATTTTGCAAATTCAAAAGATACCCAGTAATGAAGGAAAAGTGGCAGTTTTAACGTAAAACGGGACCGTTTTGATGCAATCATGTGTATCGTGCGGTTCATGCATAATACGGGTGCACGCGTATAACGCGTTATTTCACGCGAGAGAACACTCGAGCGACGCATTACACACGCTTCGCACGTAACAACATCGAGAGTAACACCATGCCACAGCATGGCAGCGCAGCTTGCAGCTCGTTACGTGTGTCGCGTATCCTCGAGAATCTCCATACAAGAAGAGACACTCTCTCTCTCTCTCTCTCTCTCTCTCTCTCTCTCTCTCTCTCTCTCTCTCTCTCTTTCCCTTACCATCGTTGCTTATAAAAACTGCCCATTTGAGGGAAAGATCGCGCGCGTAAAAGTAGACGGCGCGAACATCATAACTGGGTGCACGAACTGAGAGTTTTAATTACGTGGACGTAAGCTTTGTGAAATTTTGTAAAGTTTTAAAAGAGGAGGAGCGCGAGAAAGGATTGTTAGAAATTGCCGAAAACCGGCGGCATCACGTGCGAATCCGGGAGTGCGACAATTCAGAAGGGGGGGGGGGGGTGAGAATGAGAAAAGGGCGGAGATACCGAAGAAGGATCCATTGGAAGAAATAAAGCAGCCATGTTCCTTTTGAGCAATATGGAAATAAAGGTCGCTATCCGTGTAAAAGTTTTAGTGTCACCTCCGCGGGTTTATTGCTCCCTGGAGAATCTCCTTCTTTTTTTTCCTAACCCTCCTTCCTGACTGTCCTTCCTGTTCTCTCTTCTCGTTGCTCTCGCTTCTTATCTCTCGCTTTAGCCTCAACTTCGGTTCGGTAGGGACCGACCAGCCGCAGGCGACCACCTCAACAATCTCCTCCTCTTCCTCATCTTCTTCCGCCCTGACTGCTATTCTGGTCTTTTTTCTCGCCCAGGAAACAACCTTCGACCGGGCTGTCCCTCATCAGGACATTACGTCTGCAGCATCCTGATCGATAATCGCTTTTCGTTTTGTTCCGTCGATTACCGAGGACTCGCGGTCATCGACCGTAGAAAAACCGCGATACATGTACACAGTTCTCTTTATCCTTTCTTCCATCTCTTTACCTCGCCGTATGGTTGCGAAGATCTGAAAAACATCGATGGTGGTCCAACACTGGCCGGATAACGGCGATTATCCGCCGTGAAAGAACCTGCGCATGTAAGTTCTCGGTAATACCATTTAGATTACACGTGATTACGCTACCGGTGGCAGGGCATCTCCCGGCATGAAATTCAGTCCTTAGGCGCGCCATTACTTCAATTAACTACTTACGTAGAAAAGCAATTTGCGTAGAAGCAATATCTGAACATGCTGCAAAGTTTAATAAAAGATTTTGATATATTTAAATAACATTTTGTAGATTTTAAAGTTACATCGGGAATTTCAAGAATTAAATCATTACACACTAATCACAACTTTGCGAACTTGATCTAAGAAGAAGACATAGAAATCAACTTGCAAATACTCCTATGTAATGAGAGATCTCAGATAATGAGTTCTCTTCTGCATTGATTATATCGGACATCATCTGCACTTAATTATATGTTTTCATATATAATTTTCCAAAATATATAGCAACGTATCTTTGATGACAACTCGAAAATACCTTTTTCTTTTATTTCTCATTAAATAAATAACAAATTTTTCGTAATATTAAATTTGTTTTAGTACGATTTTTAATCGGCGATTGTTATCTTCAGTCTTTCAAGCGTTCGCCATCGATGCTTACGGGATTACGTTGGATCAACGAAAGCAATTCCGCAGCATGCAAACACTAGAGCGAACGCGGCTAATTGCAGTTTTAATCACAATGCCGGATAAACGTTTACTCACGACGTCGACATTGTGCTGTTTCAGATACTGAGGGATATCCGGCAGGGTTTAATGCAGCTAGGACGAGACGGACGGGGTCAGCTCCCTGGGGGTAAGTACATCAAGGGCTAACCTCCCGCTAGTTGTCGCCTCGTCTCTCCACGACCTATAACCCGCCCTCTCTTACTCTCTGCCCGTGTATGTATAGGCGCGTACGTGAGTGCGGAAATGTAAACGTGTGCGTGCACATTGAACAAAACGTACACGTGCCACAACTGGTATGAGAATCGACTCCCAAATGCCTGACACCTCGTGTAGCTGCTCACTCTCGCGAGACTCATTTTGAGCATTCGTTTCCTGATGGCTCCCCTCGTAGTCTTTCACGAAATCTCGCTCTCCATAGCCTCAGCTTTTTACGATAAAATGGAGACGAACCAGAATGATTCCTATGCCTCACAAAAAGCATACACTGGAAAGAAAAAGGAAATAACTGTTGATTTAGGATTTGTTTAACATTGAATGTTAAATATAAGATGGTAGAATATAAAATATAGAATATAAATAATATAGAATATAAATAATAATGCAAGTTGAAATATAACAAGCACTCTTTGAAAACCTAGCTTATATTGTGGCTTCTATTGTTTAAAAAAATTATTAAAATGTAAATTGAAAAATTATTCAATTATATTTAATAATTATTTAAGTACACAGAAGATAAGTACGATTAATATTTTATTCATCATTATTATTTTTAAACGATAAAAACTTATTGACATTAATCATATTAGTTATTCTTAACTATATTACTTTTATTATTGAGAATATATGCTAAGAAGAAATAAATGTTAAATGTAATTTTACTAAAAGCTTGTTTCACGTAATTTGTGACATTTATTTATATTTTATTAAAAATATCGGAGAAATTCTCAAACATTTAAAATTAAATAATGAAACAAAGAAAAAGTATAAAGTACTTATAAAACTAATAACATATGAATTTATATATTTTATACATTGAGAATTATTAAAGATAGATAATTACAACGTGCGTCTGATGTTATTTCACATATTTCATGAATATGCTCTTTATTGTCGATTTATCATTAATGTAGTTGTTTTACTTCCTATGCACAAAGCTGCTTCAGCACGTCGCGAAATCCTTCGCACACGGGAACTAATCTCGTTATTGTTAGTACCCGCCATCTTCATTTTCCAAACCCTCTTTGCTATCTACTTCTCTTACACTTTCTCTCCCTTTCTCTTCCTTTACATAATGGCATGCACACTCTTGTCATTCCCAGGTTTCTAAAAGTAGATCCAAATTCTGGTCAAATTAAAGTCTGTTAAACGTAATTTTACTCAGTACATTCATGATTAATATTTTAAATCTTAGAATTGTTAACATATTAGGTGTAGGAAAAAGTTCGTGGCGTTTTTTTAATGCCATCTAACGGGAAAAACACCATGAACTTTTTCCTACACCTAATATTTTTTGAAGATTTTTAGTATATCATTAGGACATAATACACGAACATTCATTTATTGAGTTTTTAAATCAACAACTTGCAATTTTGTTTATTTTTTATATTCTTTAATATATTTTCGATTAAAAATATTATCTTCTTTTTTAATATTATCTTTTAAATGGTATTCAATTTAAAATTATTGAAATTATTTTTCTTCTAAGTTTCTGCAAAATTTGATAGAATGCACACACCAAAATTAATTATATTTATTTTATTTTAATTTTTAATCGAGAATTAAAATTATTAATTTAATATTTGCAAATCAGAAACAAAATAATGATTTGCAGATGATACGTACATGTACGACGAAGACGCGCGATGCGGAGGTGCAGGTAGTTTAGGTCCTGGACCAGGCGGTCATTGGTACGACGAACCACCTTATGAATCAGACCCCGAAGACTTTCTTATGGGAGCCAGTGGCGGTCCAGTACCTACCGCAACTATTCAAAACGGAAGGTAATGTTTCCGCAATTTAAAATAAGAATAAGTCTGAATTATTTCCATAGACATTTTGATAATTCCATAGACATTTTATTATAGGTATATGCAAAACATAAAAAAATAGATTCATATTTTTTTATTTTTATGCCTTAGAAATTGAACAACCTTAAAATAATGGATTTTTTCATTTTTCAAATATCTTCGAAACTATGAAGTATATAAAAATGCTTTATACAAAAGTTTTATGGTATTTCATATTCTTAATAACATTTTATTCACATTTAAAAATTTTTAATTTATCTTTATCTTCAGGAATAGTTTCGATCCCTAAACCTTGAGATAATTAGACAAAAATATGAGTTTAATTTTTGATGCTATACTCTATAACATATTCAAAGCTGATCAGAATTGATGAGGGACAGTTCCAACGGTACCTTTATAAATATTTATAAATATTTATAGTGTACACAATTTTATGAATCTTGAAAAAATATAGATCTTTCCATTACGATTAAATAACACAATCGAATATCAGGGTATGTTTCACGCTGAATATGAGGCCAGAAAATCGAAGCGAGGGTGTGATATCTCTTCGAACAGCCGGTGATATCAGTTTGCCGCGCGATCGCTCGAGGAAAGGTGCAACATCAACGATGCGAGGTCTTATTGTTCCTCAGGGTCACAATAATCCACCGACGATCATACCCTTAACGCATTCGAGAGCTTCTCGTGAGAGCGGAGATTACGCGAGTAGCGATGTGCAGGTAAGTCCATCGTCATCGAGCGACAATCCGGGTAATTTCAAGTCACTTCGTAAACGTTCAAACATTGTCAGTACAAACATTGTCACGTTCATGCGGAAATTCCTTTGCTGCTAGTACAATCTCAAGTTACATCATCTTATAAATGCTTTAATATCTTATTGTTAGTACAAGCGGCGGAATGTTTATATATATAGTGAATAAATAGCCAACTAATGTCCCTTAAAAATAAAGCTCGGTGATATTTTTGTGCTATGATTTTTGTAATTTCTTATTTACGTTCAGAGAGAGCTAGTCTTAGTTAAGCCTTGACAAAGTGAACAAAACGACACATGCTACCCTTCAGAATTCCGTCGAAATTACTAAATCACTGTACCCCAAGTAAGTCACCGAACATCATTAAGTCGCGGGTAATATTATTGTAACGAGGCGTAATATTAAAGGACCGAATTCAGTCTGGATAAATCCCGTTAGATCGTAGTCGTCACTCCATAGCGAAATTACATTAAGTCATTGCATTGCGATAAGCGCACCACGCAGAGGACGCGGATACTGTTGGATTCCCTTAGCCCTCGCCCAAATTTGATCTCCCCTGAGAAGCGCAGATCCGACTGGCTCGGATCTCATGGGCGTACAACGGGGGTTGGGAGAGAAAGGTTGGCGCCTACCTTCTCGCGGGCGTACGTCACGGCGTGATTTATTTAATTTTGGGGCTGCAGAGTGTGAGCTCGAGACTGTCGACTGTGTCGGTGGACACGAGTAGGAGCGACCAGCCTTCGGTGGGCGGTCGTCATCCCGATCGGCCGGAGCATCACCATGAGCACCGTCACAACCATCGCCATCATCACGAACATCACCACTCGGTCTCACCCCGACCCAATCAGCGTCACCCCGCCGCTAGCACGACCGTTACCAACACCGTCACCGACGCAACGTCACCGCAAAGCAACGCGCAACGCCGCCCGGTTCCCAGATATGTTCGTATCTGCCGAATCTATGGATGACGTAGCTCTCTCCCTATCACCTCTCCCGCAGGCACATCCAGGCCAGTTTCCATACTACTCTCTCTAACTCACCTGTGTACGCTTGTCTGGCGCGTGACATATGTACTCGATTTATTACATTTAGCTATGGCGAACGTCTTCAAAAATAGAAGACGGAGGAATATCCTGACTAATTAGATACAATAAATGTGAGGATTTTCGTATTCGTGAATATTTTTCGTTCGGCTTATCTCGTGCATGTCAGATCGCGAGATTCCCTCGCGAAGAAATTGCATTGTACTCGATTGCCATATGTACGGTTGCTACGTTTGAGTGAGATGCTGCCGTTTTCCGGTCAGTTTCCGGCGGGTTGCCTCGGTGAATTCAAGGGCTGAGAGCCACTCGATCCATCCGTCGGACGGACAATGAGAATCCATGAGATTTACGGATTGTTTGCGAGGAATCGGGCACGACGGCTCGACAATGTGGCGATTGCGTTGAAATCACGTCGAATCTACCAGTTTTCTCGTCCGCCGAACAAACGTTATTCTTCGTCAACTTCGCAAACTTGATAACGATCGGATACCACTACCATGGTAGAGCTTCAGCATTTATCAGCGTCTTGTTTGAATTGCCGGGAAATGTATGCTTTCTTAATAATTCTTTCTCATTCTTTTCGTCGATCAATGTTTATTATAACAAAGATAAAATACTACAACATATTATTATAAAAATATATAAAATATAAAGAGCAATGAATTTAAGAAATAAAGTTTATAATCATTAAGATATTTAAAACTAGAGATTATAAAGGATTGATAAATGACACTTTAAAATTTTTGACGAAGCATGATCCATGGTTTGCGCTTTATACACATATATATATATTTGATTCTATATATATATTTGATTTATATCTTTACTGTAGTTCAATCGTGATAGTTGGACGTGCAACATTATAATAATCGTGCTTGACGTTTAAGCAAAAACTGGAGAACCTCATAATCTGATCAGAGCACCCCAGAATAAGGTGCCTCATTTCCTGCTCTGACGCCTACACAGCACTGACAGCCTCTATGTATATAAATAATACTCACACACTGACACGCCAATATTAAGTATATCACTAACCCATCTAAATCGGCGTAGCCTGCATACGCTCTTTATTTTCTCATGTAACACGCAATCCCTCTCTCTATTAATATATCGAATGTATAACGTGGTTAACACGTCATGTGTAACACTTATATACTTAACTCCCCTAACTCATGTATATCTGCTGCTATTATTTAGTTTATCGCGAAAGTTACCTCGAAAGAAACATTAAATGTTTAACATGGGAACAATTAATAGTACACTTATTTATGTACACTTTCAAAATATTTGAAAACAGTTTGATTTTAACAGAGATTTCATCCATGCACATCTCGCAAATTATTTTATTGTGCAATTATTTATGAAGTTGTGATACTGAAAAATGGATAATAGATATTTTTAATAGTATAGATAGATCTCTTTTAGAGTGAATGTCATTCTGAAGATTGAAATCTCACTCTTAAAGATTGAAAATTAAACTCTTTTAAAACTGGCTCAATTTTAATTTTTTAGAGAGATTCTATTCCAAGTATTTAGAGAAATCTATTTAAATTCTATATTTTCGTATACCGATTGCAATTATTTCAAGGTTTACATACTAATTTTATGTTATTAAAAAAAAACTTTCGAGGTAGCCCTTGCGCCTGCACGTACGATATAATATTTTTGATATTGGGTACTGTATATCTTTATGCCTCTGTGCCTCTCATACCTGCTCTGAACCACCAGTGGCGGTCTCGCGTGTCCGATATTACTTAGCGATATGCCCGTAACCGTCGCCCTGTCTAACAGCATTCGCGCTATTAGATCCATCATAGTGTACCCGCTTCCTCCTTCTGTATTTCGCTATTAGAACTGTTTCTACGAAGTGTCAACATTTTAGAGTCGGAGTAGCGGCGAGGAGGGACTGTCACCGAGCCAGAGTAGCGATTATGAAGATCAAGAAGAACTTGAAAGTCAACACTCGGCCGCCGTACATACAGTACGTAACGTATGAAAGTAGTCTTTCGGGAAAACGTGCAGATTTTATTTTTATTTTTTCCGCATTTTTCCTTTTTCGCTATTTCTACGTGTATACTCAGATGCATGGCGTCCTCAGTCACTATTATACGAATAGATACAGGCAGCGCGTCCAAACAGTACGATAACTAAGAAAAACATGCCTGTGCACACAACTGTCACTGACGGGTGATTAGTAGAATCACAAAGTATTGCATTCCCTTTCTGCTGTTTGTTCTGACATAGAAAGGCAGGAATCTTTCTGCGCTTCCAAATACTCACTCTAAATAAACTAAAAATATTATGTAATATTTTTTCTGCCTTGAATTTCCAGAAATAAATAAATAGTAGATTTTAATACAAGCATACATATTCTTTAAAACGCGGATATATTAAAATAAATTTCTCTGCTGCTATTATTAGCTAAGTATTATAATTTAGTGAAATGATTTTCACATGAAAGATTAAAAAAGAAAAGACAGATTAGAAAGTCGATTAATACATGAAAGATAGATTGGAAAGTCTAATATATATCTATAGATTGGAAAGATTAATATATGAAATTGTTTACATTTAATAATAGATGTTTAACGTGAAACTCATAATATTCAATTCAATCGTGAGTATTCATAGCGTTTAATTCCCATAACGCAAAACGGAATTTATTGATCTTATCCAATTAATTCATATTTGCATAAAATCACAGTTACGTCTGTCATAAGTATACAGGCTTTGGTATACATCTCATAATGAGTCTATTACTTGATAAACGAGTCGTTTATGACAATAATGGTAATATATAATCTCCTATTGATGACAGGATAACAGCGTAACGTCGT
>NW_017259192.1:2789476-2801044 GCF_001594045.1 Atta colombica | reverse complement strand
TATAATATGATTATGTTATTTACATTGTTATATTAAATGAATATTCAACATTTCTTAAAAATAACATAGTTATGAATAAGTGAACAAATAATATAAAAATTATATATTTTAAAACATAAATTCTGAGATAAATGAATTTACGTGTTAATTTAACATTTTCTAAATTAATTTTACTGAAAAAAATGCTTTCACAGTTTACTTACAAATTGTGTCAGTGTTACATTTTACAGTATTAATTTTTTTACATAATATATGTGTTACTTTCTAACATATTCGTCTTGTGCTAAATTAACACAATTTTTCCAACTGCGTTCAATATATTAAAAAAAAATATCTTATATTGTTTTTATTTCTGAAATCTTGAGGAGTTATGTGATAATGTTTTGAAAAAGGTGCAAGTAATAAAGATAAATAATAAAGCGGCCAAGCAATTAATAGATGATTGCAATTATTTCATGATGATGTGCAATAATCTATGATTATTTAAATGTAAACAAATCGACTCTCCAAGATCTAATCAAGATGGTAGTTTTCATGTCAGGCGTCGTTCTGCGCGTAACTCTCTATCGTGTCACATTCCAAAGCGCCATAAATGCATTATTGAAAACGGCTCGGCCAATGGAGACCTCTATTTCACATAGCTCCTCGATTTAATTAACGCGCCACCAGCGCGTCGCCGCTCCTTTTCCGATGCATTCGATGAAGCACGTATTCCGGGCACGGTACGACCCCGATGTTCTCCAAAACTCAATTAAAATTTCCAGTCGGAGGCCAGCGCCCTGCTCGAGGGCGATGCCAGGGCAGGTATCGCAGGCCGTGCGAGGAATTTAAGGCACGACGTGCAGAGAAAGATCTCGAGGTTGCGCCAGGATCGCGCCTCCTCGGAGGCCTTCCCGTGTAGTGCGAGCAGCGTCGAGAGCCTACCAAGCGGTAGCGGTTCAAGCACGCAGGCTCTGGTACGCGCAGGAAGTAATCACAGCTCGATATCCTGCGAAGACAGAGACGCCGTCAGCCCGACGTCCATCGGCCCGGTCCTGTGTCGAGCGAGGGCACTGGTGGATTACACGCCCAGTCCTTACGACAAGGACGCATTAAAGTTCAAGGTCCGTTTTCATGATAATTGAAATTCTATACGAAACTCTGTAAATGTTAACAGCGTTACGGTAAATTTGTTGTAATTACTTGCAAATACGACTGTATAATTGTACCTTTTTGCAATGTATCTTTATGTTCGCTTCTACTCGCCGTTTTTAATTCTCTCGAGTGCACTGAAAAAAGAATCTGTAATAGTTATAAAATGTTGAATGAAATCATTCCAATCAAACATTTGGTTAATATAATCAAAAATAATTTTACTTTCCTAAATATTTAATAAATATTACTAAATGTTGATTATATTGTTATGTTTGATACGACTTGCTAAATACTTATAAAAAAGTAAAATTATTTTTTATTCAATATATTAATCGAACATTCGATTGAAATTAATTTCATTCAATATTTGGTAGCTATTATCGGACTCTTTTTTCAGTGTTGAAATTATATTGAAATTCATATGTCATTTTTTTCGCGTATTCTGGCTTCTGTTTTTCAAACCATCTAAAGAGGAAATTTGATAATGTTTGATCGAATGTATCGTAATGAAAGGGTTTCCCTTACGAATGCTCGCGTGGCAACGTTGTTTCAGAAAGGGGACGTAATCGATGTGGTACAGATGAACAAGAGCGGACTATGGAAGGGCGTTGTACACAACAGGATAGGCCACTTCAAGTTCATAAACGTCGAGATACTGAACGACAGGGTGCCCAGGCGGGGGGAACCGGAGCGGGGCAAGTGGGGTCAGAGATACAGGCAGAAGCCGGGTTCCGTTCAAGAGCTCTTGCAGAGAATGAATCTTCAGGTAGAGAGAGAGAGAGAGAGAGAGAGAGAGAGAGAGAGAGAGAGAGAGAGAAGGGGGGGAGGGAGAGCAATATCTCGCCGCGGCTTGAACAAACTGATTCGCATTTGCATGGCGTCGAATGCAGAGTAGAGAAACTTGCTTTTATATATTTCTTTATTCGATGTCCCTATTGCGCTCCCATTCCTTGTTCCCCATCATCCCTTTTCTCGTGTCCTCCCGTACTATCGCATCAGCTTTCCAGCTTATACCTTATATAACTTGCAGGTCCCGCAGACCATGACGAGTTCTTTTTGTTCGATTTCTCCCTTCCTATCCGTCTCCTTTTCTCTCTCCTTTAACTCTCGCTTCTTGTTTACGCCTTGCTCATTTTTATCCTCATCTGCTGTACGTCTTGGTATTTCCTTTATCTCATTTTGGTCATTCATTTTCTTTCTGATTTATCTCCAATGTTCGCTGTATACAAAATATCCTGAAACTGCATCGTATGTCTTTCCAATCGCAAATCTTAAAAATCAAATTATTATCAAAATTAGCAATTGTTTTCATATGAAAGTATAAATAGTTATAGGATTTTTTAACAAGTTCCAAGAATTTAAATAGACCACCAAATAAATAGACAACCAAATCTTATTTTTAATTTTATTTTTATCTTAACAGAAATTTGATACTTAAAACTTTAATACATAGATTTTAAATTATTATTATATATTTTTTTTCTCAGATTTATTAATATTAATTGTGTTAATATTTTGCATGTCAAAAATTTATAATTACCTGTAGCTTGTAATTATTTTTAAAAGAACGACTTTAAATTCATTATAAAATTTATGACTAAAAGCACATTCGATACCTTCCTTGAATATTATGTACAGTCTCGCGAATCGACGACAGATTAGACTCGATCGTGATTCACTGTCAAGAGGCGTGTCTCGCAAAGTCTCCAGAGTCGAAGGTACGGAAGCGACAGGAAGGGATGGGACGAAATGATAGGGCGAGGAGTCGCTGTACCGGAAACGTCGTTTCCGATTCAGGAAGCCGTGCCACTTAATTAAGCCGCTATGATCGATCGTTTAATGAGCGTCACAGATTCGTGTGCGCCTTTTCAGCGTCTCGGTATACACTTAATTGAAGCCCGAATGGCCCTCTGTGCGAATTATATCAGCGGATGGAGATCCAAAGTATCTTCTTCTCGATTGATTGCTTGAGACCGTCGTTAAAACTCGCATAACTGTACAGTAACGCCTGAAATGTTTGATTATTGAATATCTTAAAGAGCACGAGATAATTAAGATTCTTTGAAGTGAAGTCCGTCATAATTATAATGCTTCCGTACTAATCAAACTCATGGAGATCTTGCTTTTTAGACATAGTTTTATTACATAACTATTATCATTATTATTATTATATTAAGACATTTATTTTGCAAAGAAATTAATTTTTCTCTCGCACGAATTATAAAGATCAAAGAGGAAAAAATTAACAAAAATTAAAAAAATAAATAGGAAAAAAATTACATTATGAAATATAAAAAGATTTACTTTTTATTCTTTCCAAAAAATTTTTGTTTATCGTTTGAGATTATTTCACTCGTAATGCGTTATCTATATTCAAATCGTGAAGATATAACATTTAATTCAACGTTTTCCAATCAAAGTGTGAGAAATGTTGCTGAGAAGGGAATTCTCTGTAAGCTTCTTAAGATAATTTTATAAGAATTCCGTAAGCTTCTTCCAAGTGTATTAAACTGCAAGCGCATTTCGTTGTACAAGTAAACTATTCAAAGCTCTGTTAAGATGGGGGTAGCGTCTCAAAGATGAATGTTACGTTCGCGCAGGAACATATTCCAGTTTTTGTGCTGAACGGATACGAGGATCTGGAGCTCTTCAGGGAGTTAGAGGCAGCGGATCTGGACTATTTGCGTATACATCAACCTGAGCATCGTGCCAAGATACTCACCGCCGTGCAACTCCTACATGATCTTCAGTGTGAGTATATCGAACGTATAATATACCAGCTACATATGTATTATTCACATCTCCCTAAAGCCCTTTTCATCATCGTTGCTATTTGTCTCACTGCATATATCATGTTACAATTAATACATGTTATACATCTTTAAAATCATATTGTACTTTGATATAAAGGGGACATACTTTATTATTTAATAAAAGGAAATAAAAATGTCACTTTAAACCCTCGCTCTCTATAAATGTGGAATATGAAAATAAAAAATTTTGAAATATTATTTAACTTTATAAAATTCAATAATAAATAAACGGCCAAAATATTCAACTTAGTATTTTGTTTTCATTTTATTTTATTTTTATCCTACTTTATTTAACTTTATTTAATTTTTCATCAGATTTTATTTAGTATTTTATAAAAATGAAAATATTTAAAAAGAATTAAATTGTTATAGAAATGCATTGCACGCACATAAAAAATGTATATTTATATATATTTCGGATGCATTTTAAAATTATTAATAATTTATTAAATCGGTGATTAAATCACGAATTTTCACACGCGCGTGCGCTCTTTTTTTTGTCTATTCTTACAGCGGGCAGCGAGGGTGACCTGGCCTCGAGTTCGGAGGGTGACGAGGTCAGTCGTCTGGTCTTAACCTCCGGTCAAACGTCCGGCCACTGTTCCCCGTTTAATCGACGCCAGTTTCCACGGGACTCTGGCTGTTACGACGCACACAAAAATACAACCAGTCGACGGACCATTAGCCCGGAATCAACCACGACGCCGTCGAAGCTGCCGAGAGAGAACAATCTAGATAACGCGACGGCAATTACGAAGAACACCAGCAGTGCTGGCGGTACGGATGGCAATCTAACTGATGCGAAGGATGACTTTCATCCTAACATACCGATCTCCAGCTCAGTAGCGAGTCAGAAAGAAAGCCAGTTCGACAAATCGCCTCTACTGCGGGGTGGCAACGTGCGGTACATTGCGAAGAGAGGCAACTTTGGCGAGACGGTGGTAATTGAGGACGCTTGCGAAGGCAGCCAGAAACTGGGCGGTATGGTCAAATACATGGTCGGTGGTACCAGTGATCTCGGTCTTGAGAGCACCGGCAATGTCACCGGCCTCAGCCAACGTGGTTGTCTCAGTGAGAAATCTAGCGACTCTGGTGTCAGCTCATCCAGCATTAGCTCGGCACCTCCGCCTAGGGACAAAGTACTTGCTACCGCCAGCGCCGTATCGGATTCGCCGACCAAGACCTTCGGTAGCTTCAACAGAGCGTCGCCAACTTCCCAAGGCAGTAAGAGTCAAAACAACGACGGAAGCTATCAATGAGGAAAAGCACAACAAATTTGTAGGCCGACGAGTCGTGGCGCGACTTTAGCTCGAAGGTAAAAAATACGAAAATAAAGGGATCGAACAATGGAGCGGCTTTAGTTCGGATTCAAAGGATTACACAATCACGATCGTCTTCAAGCTATGATGATACGTCTATAGCCTACGATTCGTCCACGAGATATCTGGGTAATATTGGGATCAAAATGTCTCAGACATTTTATATCCAACAAGAGATGTAGTTATCGAACTAGCGATCCTGACGAACGTACTTGGCAATAAGATATTTCTTCCATTTTAGATGACTCACAAAGTTAAAGCAATTCTAACGAAATTGCAAACGACATATAATAATTGATAGTTGTCGCTATGTCCGCTCATTGCGATGATTATTGTGCGCTCAATCGCATCTCCATTTAAAATATTATATCAAAGCAATATCTTATTTCCTATTATTGTTGTTGGCAAAGTACCAAGGGTCTCTTTGTTTGATAATTCTTGTCACGAGTGCGAATGGAAGTTCTACTATCTCTCTCGATGCAATATCTCTCCGATAGTAATGTCGAGGGAAACATTTTGTTACTTCGTGTCTTTGGATGTGGGAAAGAACTGAGACAAGACTTCCACGAAACCAGCGAAATTTTAACAATTGCAACAAGAGCTCCCCGGAGCATCGGCGAAGTTTCTTCGCGTTTACGTCCGTTTCGGTTCGAACGAGATGCATTTCGAATAGCTCTCGACATCTCGAAACCGCCAAGTCACATCACGCCTAACGTATAGCCGTGTAATTAATAATAAGCGAATACTATGTGATACGGTAGCAATATAACGATCGATTGAATAGGTAAAAAAAAAGAAACAAGCGACCGTCATTTGCGTTACGCGAATCGTCGTCGCGATCCATTTACGTACAATAAATAAAGAAGAAAGAAAAAGGAAACATGAATGAAGATCCAATATAACGTTATGCGTCCGTTTTGATTTCGCGTTCGATATTATCTGTCGGTTTCATCTTTGTCTGGGACGACCTCGCGATTAATCACAGCAAATACTATATAGCTCGTCCGACGAGCGTTCGTCAAGAACTGCCAACGTTATCGAGTTCTCGTCTCTCGTTGAACGGCGATCTCTTATCTCGTATATTTTGGACTCGCTTTTTGTACGTTTGTTCGATCTCGTCGCTAAAAGACGTGCGTTAAACGTGCGCAAACGAGACAGTTATGAATCGTCCCGTGACACTCGAGACAATTTTTCGCTTAATACGGCGCGCATCGTGAGGATCCATCTTAAACATTAATAGAGTAAATGCGGATTATCACAGGATGCCTTACGAGCGTTTTTCACTTACTTAGCTGATTTACGCGACTTTTCAATAAAGCCCGATACGGAACATCGACTCGCGAGGAAATATATCCTACTTACTTTCCATCGTTCGCATATAATTTTGTATAGAGTAGCGAGAACCCGAAGCCGTTCTCCATGGAACGGCGCCGCATTACGCCGCATTTGTCACTCGGACTTTGCTTACTATTAACGACCGACAATCCCCCATCGTCGATGCGACTCAGTACTTCGACACGATGGATAAACCTGTACATGTGTGTATATTGACCACGCTATGGGAAGAAAACGTTGAAAGTTACAAAGATTTTGTATGTACATAGGAAATATTACGCGTAGGACATAACGATGTTTTGTATTGATCTTGCCCGTTTGCCAAAACTTAAAACTATAATATACATACGCGACACATTATATCGTACCGTTGGATCTTATGTACATCTCTTGTATAGTGTAAAATCATAGATGAATTTATGAGACGCGGGAGCGCAATTAGAGAATCAGGGCTGCGAGAACAGGTGTGGGAGGAGCCGAGAAGCCCGATGGATAATAATAAATCGTAAGTAATAATTTTAACTGTTACGAGATGCAGCGACAACTCGACGAAGCGCATTATTAATTAAAATAGAAGAAAGAAAATTAAGTACGTGAGAGGAACGCGCGCCCGCCGCGAACGAACGATCGACAATATCGGCGGATAGCATGCGGAAGCGATCAGTAAATATTAAAGAGTTATCGCGATGCCATATTACGATAAACGCTAAATCATATATTGACAAGTTAATTGAAAAAGTATTTAAAAAATCAATTGCTGTTTACGGTTTTAATCACTTTAGATGATCAAGGAATAACAATCGACAAGAGTGTTAGATATACCTTCAGAGAGGCAATGAATAAATGCTATACATGAATTGATATGTATTGAATATAAACCAAACAGCGAGACTTCCATATGAATTAATATGATCGATGAATTGGAGATTATGGAAACTGCCGTGATCTCAATTCTTTATCGTATTTAAAATATGTTATCGCGATAACAGCTTAACGTTGAAAACGTTTTGCACGACACACGTCATACACTTTTTACACAAATATTGCCATCCATGTAATGTAGAGCATGCTTCTTCTGCCACGTCATTGCGCTACGATCGCACGAAGAGTGCATTGAAGGAGGGACAATGAATTCCCGATCGGCCCGGAAATCGGCTGTGATTAGACCGAACGAGTAGTCGCAAGTTGCTTCCATCGACGTCGAGATTGATTAATGCGATTAACGCTCGATCGCGGCCGCAGCGTGCGATTTTCGTGCCGAGATCGAATTTCGCAATATTGAGATTTACGTCGCGTCCTGCCCACGCGTAAGCTCCATCAGCGGGTACTTTTTTTATCGAGTTTGTGCGATGATCCGATGATCCAAAAGAGAGGCGTCGAGAGAACGTACCCGATAAACGGAACGTCGATTTCGGTGATGTCTGCTAGTTTATCCGTTCCATCGAGAGTACCAACATGTGCAGAGAATGAGTGAAGTGGCTGTTATTAAAGGGAGCTGAAAGGGGGCTGAAACAGCGAGAAAGGATGAGAGGGATGATTGAAAATTGAATATGCGTGTGCATACGTGTGGTGTGTGTGTGTGTGTGTGTGTGTGTGTGTGTGAGAGAAGATGTGTGAAAGAGAAAGAGAGAGAAAGGAAAGGCGGGAGAGTATAGGCGAGAGTATAGGCGACGCGATGTTAAATTTAGTAACGAGTTTATGAAAATACGAATATAGACACGATAGTGATTTTATTTAGCTCGGAAGAACAAAAAATATGCAGCATTTGATGTAAAGTAAAATTCATTCTAATCGTAGACCCAAGGCGCAGTAATCGAAATAGATAATTTAAGCGTACCCTTAAGGGAAAAACGAGTCGTTGACGAAAGAAGGCCTATAGCGTCGCCTTGCACGATCCCCGAGACGGCGAAGCGATCGCTTAGATAAATTTTATTCGTCGATCGTGAATGCCACGAAGTGCGGCGCTTAGGGTCGAATGAAATTAAGCGTTTACGTAGCGGTCTAGTCCATTCTTCTCGCGTGATTAACGAATATAATGTACATAAAATAATAAAATGATAAAAGAACACAACAGATTTAGAAAACGAATCGCGGCCGCGAATTAGTGCGCATGGTCGTACCTTTTTATAAGCTGATTTTGTATTTATTGATTAATTGCGGGGTTTATAGATGGTCACACACGAATCACACATAATTCTCATCGTATTTCGGTTCTCGTAATGATTTCCAACGATAAGTGTTAATTTATTGACTGTGAATAGAAATAAACGATGGAAGAGATTGAAACGAAAATCATCTCGTATCTGAGCATATTTCATTTCGTGAAAATCATCCCTGGCAAACTTCCGAATCCATAATCCGTTTCATTATCCCTCCAGGAGACAAAGGGGCAACTACACCAGTAAACGGTAAGTGCTTCATTAAAATAACATGTATAGTAATCTCCTAGCGCACTCAACTAAGCAATATTTAATTGACTGTTAAGATTTTCAACCAAGCCAAAGAAAGATGTTAATAGTATAATTAATGCATAATTCATTAATAAAATTTTAATTTTATATTATTATTTTATAAACAAGCAGTCGTTCTCTTTATAGCGATTTACATTAGATTTACATTAGATTTACATTCATATAAAAGTTCCCTTTTCCTATCGAGCCCTTTGTATTAAATAAAGTCAGAGAATCGAAGTTTCTCGAAAAAAGAATTTCTTTCTAGATATGAAGAAGAGTATATTGAAATTATCTGAGGGATAATTCCTTTCGATTTTATTTTTTATTGAAATTCTTTTATTTTATTGAATAAATGTAACGAACTTTTTGCACTAAAATTTAATGATACATCCAACGAACTTTGCAACTACATAACAATTTCGCACACATATTGAAGTAATCGACAAAGAACAATCACGCTGTTTGATTTTATACAATACAAAGCGACGTACGAAGATTCTTCTTGCGATCTCTGTTTTAGAAAATACCCTGCTCAAACGAAATAATTAGATGGTTTCTTGGTCCGATTAACGAGCTCCGTTGACGTTAAGCGTCGCGATGTCGTTTCATAAAGTACGCGACACTCCTGCTTTAACGCTACCACGCGGTGCCATTAGCGGGAAGAAGTTCCGGGTGACAGACGACTCCACGCTCGCAAACTTCACTTTGGTTATCTGCCATTACTTGGGAAAAGATCCTCTTATTTAACTATTCGTCTGCTCGCTCGTCATTGCTCGTAATTGTGGAAACTCCGGGAAACGCAGCCGTCTCTCGCAATACTCGGACAATCCGATGCAACGATCATTATTCCTCATCATTTCCCATGAATTAAATTAAATTATAAATGTACATTTTACGCATTGGTCCGCAAAAGCTTGTCCATTGTCCCTACATGCAATTAAATATCATCGTTGAGCCGCACCTCGTACTCTTAATTGGAGACAATTAATGATAGAATCTCGCAATCTCATTATCGCATGCATTAATTGACATACGAAATCGTTTCCGTTTAATTTCACCGGCACGTTCTCCGTGTCGTACCGGAAATACGTCATCGACATTTGGAGTTATTCGGCCAATAACTACGACCCAATTCGAGCCAACAGTAATGATCGTGCGAGAGACAGACTGACGATCCTTCGAAGAAAGTACGATAAAAAGCACTTAGTAATGTATGTAAATGCACCCTTCGAGGATCACTCCGAACGTTATGGCGTGTACGTGTCTATTCGTAAGCTTTATTTCGTACCCCAAGAGACAGTGGGAACTTTTAGTACGCTAGATTATGGCGGTAATAACTCGACGAGTTTCTTTGCCCGCAACTCGTGGTCCACGTGAGCAAATTCTTCATCCCCCGAGGGTGAGATCTAATTTAACTTTTAGGGTCGCGCGTCGCGCAATCATGACGGTTTCTGGATAATTCAGCCCAACCGCCATGAATTCAGTTACGTATCTTATATTACTCGCTTCGTTACATCTCGTTTCACATGGAAAAAGAAATGTTTTATGGTATTTTACGATACATTGCCCAGCAATTTATCTAATGTTATAAACGTCGTGCTCTGTTATTACAAGAATATGTCGATGATATTACATATTAGTTATTTGTACAAGAATCAATGTATGTGAAAGCAACCGCTGCAAATTTCTGATTGATTAAGTCGTTACGGAGAGATGCCGTATCTCACCGTTATCTCAATTGTACGGAATTGACACGCGATTCATTGCCGTAATTTTAATAATATAATCGAGTCCCGCTGAGTCCGCGCTGTATTTCTTTAAGCGAGATTTATCGCCGGAGCGCTGCACGTATATTGTGGCGTGCCATAAATCGCGATCGGACATCCATTCTGTCCGTCCACTCCAACCGATCCCGGCGTTATCGGTTGCGCGATCGGGCAAAACGATCGGTTATACTTCGCACGGGGACTTTTGCGCTTCTTGCACGCCCATAACAACCTTAATTACTGTCCACGCTAATGAATCAAGCAAGAAGATATCGCTATCGGCACCGCGCATAGCTGAGAGCCGGACGAAGCTCCGTTGCGAGATTGCTTTACACCCGAGGCGAGATAAAACCAGAACGTCCTTTTTTTTCTTTTCCTTTGCCTTTCCCTCATTCCCACCCCCTTTCCGCAACCTACGGGGCGTTATGTCGAGAAAGCCGCCATCAGTTCATCTATTTCTATATTAGAGTCGGCGAGACGGCTCGTAAATCACGTCTCTGTGTAAGCCTGCCGTACGTGCCATCCTAAATAACTACATTCTCTGCGGTATTAATGAAAGCATTCCGATCGCCACAGATTGCCAATGAAGGTAGCTAATATTCAGTAATTGCAGATCGCCTTCTGTAACGACGATAGCCTTCGGGCATGCAATACAATGGCCGGATCGTAAGTTACGGATGATGCGATTAAGTGACAGGAAGATATCGTTAAAGCATCCTTCGTGTGAAAGCAGATTTTTTTTATGACA
>NW_017259192.1:2779694-2789376 GCF_001594045.1 Atta colombica | reverse complement strand
TATATATATATATATATATATATATTCGATATGTCATTTCTATGTTTAAATAATATTTAAAGTGCAAATATTAAAAAATTAAAGGAAAATTAAGAACAAATTTCAAATAGAATTAGAAATCCTTTGCGCAAACATAATATAGTAAGATTTCTAAACTGCTTATATTGTAAATTATAATACAATATTAATATTTATTTTGGAAAGTTGCTATAAATGATTTTTTTTTACTATAAATCTTTCTGTATATTTGGTTTTCCACTTTACAAGAGTATTTTTTAAATATTTGCAAATCGTAGTATATTAGGTAGCCTCGAGCTTTCCATAGGGGATATCAGGCGCATTATATATTTATACATATCAGCAAATATTTGCTTGTCTCGTGTCTAATTCGTTATTATCGGACTTGGAGCTATCTACAATAACTAAGTACCTGAAATTTGCATGGCTTGCCGACTAATTGGACCCTCAAAGGCTGAATCCTAGTAAACTTTGATAACTAGCCGCACCTTGTTGAGCAACTATTGTTCTGCTCAGTTTGCGAGCAACAAGTTGGGCACTGATAATTAGACAAGTTAAGACAACTATGACCGTCCACAATCGTTAGCCGATAATAGGATTAAATGTACTTACAGGGAGTGCCAATATAGGCGACAAACTACTCTTCATAACTCGCTTCTATATATTACGAATAATAATTTTAATCTTTTGCCCGGCTACTTTGAAGATTCCCTTCATTAAATATTACTAAATAGTATTAAATAAACACATAGCGTAGAAATACATCAACTATTTGCATCAAAACAGACATCCATAAAAATCTTTAGAAGTACTTACTTACTTAAAATTAATTATTGATAATTTGAATAATACAGCACTGAAGTGAATAGAAAATAAGAAAATTTTACAGAGAAAATGATTTATCTTTCGTACTTCTGTACGCTTCTTGAAAAAACTCAGCTCTTTTTTAAATATTTTATTTTTTCTATTAAAATTTTTATTAAAGTGCAATTGTTGATATTTCTAATTTGTTATGTCGTGTCACATCACTTTACAGCGAAAATAAAGGATTTTAATTATAGTAAATACAAAACTCTAAGTATGTAATGGAAGATTGCACGTAGCAAACTTGACACTTGAAATATCAATCATGTATGCCGTGTCGGGATCTCATCATATATCTGGGATGTATCTTCTCTTGCATCCAAAACGAAATTCCACACGCGTTGAGTCATGAGCAAGGATTATATTTACTTATGGCGTCCTGTTTCTCCTAGTTTCTCGTTTCTGATAGAAACAACATTCCATTAATATCGTGATAGAAACGTAAAGTTGTCAGACTATGGAGAATGGGAAGCTCGATGTTTCATATCATTACTGTGATACGTAAACCACACACCGTAGTTACAGATTCAGATTAATAGAATGCTAGATAATGGCATAGGATGCTACACGCACTGGTCTCTCTGCGAAAGTAATCGGTATGCATGCTCTCAGCACACAGCGTTCTAAATTCGTATGAGAAGTTAGCGCGAAACTTGTATCTTTTTTAGGAGTTTCGAAATTTTCGAGTTCCAGAAAACTCTCTTCCATAATCCGATCCTTAGTACGAAACCCTCGTAGTTTGTTTTTATTTTCTTTCTTATATCCAACACCGTATACATTTGTAGAGTATATGCTAACTCCTTGCGTCACTACTTCCAACAGCGGAATCTAGCCGCGGGATATCTACGCGATGCACTGCTTCTTATTCTATTTTATTCCCTCCCTATCAGATTTTTCTCGATGTGTATCACGTGACGAGACTACCGCCGAGATATACGAACGTAAAGTAATGATATCCGGGTTTCACGGAAGCGGAATATTTGATATCACAAGGAGACTTACATACGTGTATATGCCTTTATTTGATTCCGTACCGACAATTTGACATTTCTATATCTTTTAGCTATTTTTTTCTGGAATTATCATTTTACGTCTGATTTTCCCGGCGTTTTCACGTGTGCGCGTTTGCAATGTTGAATGTAAGACAATCGGGAACACGTGGGGCGGATATCAAATCAGCGTATGCATATAGGGATGCAGTGGTTGATTTCCAACACGCTATTTTCGCGAAGCACTCGAGACGCCAAGAGTGATACTTGGCTTCTCTCAGCATCGGTAATTACATCCGATCTACGTTAATTAGTACGCGGGTTTTAATTTCGACCGAAGTGCCGATATCTACGTATCTAGTACACGTGAGCATTGTTCGATCGAGAATTCGCGATTCTAATTAGGATGTCTGAGCTGCTGTTTTATTCCAGACGACTGGTATTATAGTTAACGATGAAATCAATGGTTGTACAGCAAATATTTTCGGTCAGACATATACAACTTTAAATAAATATTATGTAGAAAAATCTTAACATATGATTAACATTATTATCTAAATTATTTCTTTTGAAAGTAATTATGCTTTCTGTTTAAGTAAATTAATTTTATTATATATTCGATTTAAATTTTTTGCGCACCGATTTTCGCATTTGACTCTTATACCTTTTTTATTATGCATTTTGTTAAATGTCCCCTTTATTTTTATTCGACAATATAAATTGTTTTAAAAATGCTTTTAAAAATTTGTTCAATAAAAACTATATGTATTGCTAATTTAAATAATAATTTACTGATATTTAATACTAATGAAAATTTATAAAATTTTAATGAAATGGTAAGTATGCAGAATGAACTCTTTCGACAAATACCTTTTTACGTACGAGGAAAAATTATTCACATTAAAATAATCAGCGCGACAAGAAAGGTCATATGTTCTAATATCGCATCAAAGCTGCCATCGAGATCAATGGCCGACCAATAATATTTTTTTTCCATCGATACGGTCGTATTATAAAGAATACGTGCGGGAGCGCGACTGCCGCGCATTAAACACAAACCAGTCATTAATAACATAGAACGTGGCACCTTTAAGGCTTGCGGCCATAAATTCCGTTGCCGCGACAGGAATGGCAGTTTATCCGCGGCACTCGAAATCTAATTTATTTCACGATGCGAGCACATAACGCAGTTAATAATGTGCGCGTACGAGAAACAAGAATATACCGCAACATTTATTGAGCGTGTCCAGACTTGCATTGAGATGAAATCGCACCTTCCACTCTTGAATCTTTATTTCATAACTTATCAGTTGCATTAATAAACCAGATGCGTTTTCCGCGGAGATTTTCAATCTGCGCGCTTGCATTTGAAAGTGGCACAGATCGCAGTAACTTCCGCCAGGCACGATATTCCATCAACATGAATAATTATCCTCGGTGCACAGATATAATAACGTTCCATGAAACTTGCTGATGTGGTATATCAACTGTAGTTTCGTTACGTCGATAGATCCACGTGGCGCGTGCTCGGTTTGCTAATTAATTATTATGTTTTAAGGACAGCACTGACAGGATGCAGTCAACTCTCGCATACGTCCGACTACTCACGCTAACGACATGCACGTGCATCAATCTGTATACGCATATAATAATACAATGTGATATCCAATATGCAAAGCTCGTCGAATACTGGCGCGCCATTATAGTGCTATTACATCGACGAGATATAAACTGACAACAAAATGAAAATCTTTAATGATATATTCTGTATCGCGGAACGAAAAACGGGCATTCGATCTGTACCCCTTCTGACAATTTTCGTTTATTCCTGAGCCAACGGATACCCGTATGCGCCTAGGGAACATCAAAGAGATTGCCACGATACAAGGCAGATGCGGAGGGTGCAGCCGGTGGAAAGGATGCTCCGAAGTATGTTCCTTGTGTCATTTCACGGGACAAAATCGTTCGAGGAGAAAGAAACGATTTAGGAAAAAGAGCACTTTAGGATGCGCTGTATATGCGTTTTCCATTTTTCGAATAAAAGCTAATTTTCGTTTTTCGACATTCGTCTCAGAATAAAATGATTGAAAGAAAATTTGACAAACGAAGATTGAAATCGGAAATTATTAGAGAGAGAGAGAGAGAATTATTATTTTTTAAAATTGAAACATACGAATTGAAATATCTTTTAATCTTTAGAAGGCAAAAGTCTGTTTTAAAAATCTTAGATAGTTTTTCTTTGAAGATTTATTATATATAATAAATATAGCGTAATAATAATTCTACAAAGCAGTGATCAAATTTAATTTGTGAGATTATTATTATTTTAATTTAATTGCATCGCAAGTCCGGAGTAATCGACGCGCAATCATTTGAAGTAAATGTATATTTAATTAAAACAAATTACATAATGAAATTATAATTTCATTGTCTAACTTTACCGTAGTTAGCGCTTCTTCTTATTTAATTGCTTTATTATAAATGATCATTTCATTGTATTTCTCTTGCCTAAAAAATATTTCAAAACTATTTCAGGACTATTATAATAATAGCTTTTTCTGTAAAGAAATAAATCAGAGTATAAATGGCGTAGAGAATACAGATAAATAAATACTTACAGTTTTTAAATTTATTAATGACGAACATAGAGATAATGTAGAATAATTTGGAATAATTTAATAGGGCAATTTAGATCTATCTCATATCTATCAATCAAATTAATTTTATTATTTTTACAAAGAACATATAACTAACTTATTCAAATTTTTTTATATCTGTTACGCTTAAAATAACAGCGTTACATTTCACAATTAAATTTCCTCTGTAAAAAAATTTTTTTAAATAAACTTTGTATGCTACGAAAATTAACGAGCTAGCATCAATATCAAAGCTTAGTTCAGTATAATCAGCAAATTAGCCGAATTATCGATCTCACGTTGACTACTCCCGAATGTGAGTACACATAAGCATTAATTAGTAGAAGCGAGAGAGTTACCGGAAGTACGGATGAGCCTGTCAATGAACAAGCAGTCTAATTCGGCCACGCCTGGCGCTTTCAGCTACATACGCGCGACACACTCGTGCGAATTTCCCATGTGAGCGTAGTCACAGAACACAAGTGTACACAGAGCACGTAAATGATACACAGCGTGAAAACGGACGCATTCGCGAAAGGATAAATTTGTAGTACAAACTTCCTGTTTTGTGTATCGTGAAAAGGGAATTGCAATCTCGCATGAATGCAAAGGCCAAACAGCGAATATATTCAACAAATTGTAATAAAAATATAGTTAATTCAATTTAATTCCGTTATAATAATTCAATTGAGTGCTACGTATAATATAAAATTTAATTAAACATACAATTTATATACTTTTCTGAAAACTGATCTTTCCTATTGTTAGAGATACATATTGTAAATTGAGAATTGTTTGAAAATTAGAAATCGAATGAATAGAAATCGAATTAAAAGGATGAAGAAATATAGACTAGACGATAATATGAAAGATCGTCGATGAAAGATAGTGCATTGCAAGTAATGACAGAATAAAATCTATTGTCTTCACGTATAAAATAAATAACCCCCTAAAGCTTACGTTAATTTAAGTAATAAATAACTTTTCTGTAGCGATGATAAAATAAATTCATCGATCGAAGATGCCAAGAAAATATCGATATACTTCCGAAACATACGGTAAGCGATTTATATATCTTAGGAGATGAGATCGAGACGATTTTTTCATCTAAGAAATCCACTGCTAGCGTCGATAACTACTTATCTCTCAGAGGAGCTCGACTCTGACGTGATCCGGGATAGTCAGGAACCTTGATACGCGCGCCTCTAAAACTGTCAATATTGAGACAGGCTAAATCCTTGGGAAATTGGTTCATTTATCGCGTAACATCACACCTATTACATATTATCATCAATCGAGTAACTCAGCGTTTAAAGTATCAAGATTAATATCGTAATTTCAACGTAAAAGCTATTTTTATCAATTTCTAACCATAGTTTAATTTTACTTTTTCCAAAAACGCTAGTACGATTATTTTCAATATAAATGGCAAAAAACAGAGAGTTTTAATTTATATTCGTAACAGTTAATCGAAATTTATAATTTATTTTAAATGATATTACATATCAATTAAATCATAATAGATTGGGACGTAATTTTTGAATAAAAAATTTTAAAAAATTTATGTAAATAAAGTTTTCCTGAAAAACAGATTCGTATAATATCTTTTAGAATAAAGTATACCACATATCAAAGTAAAATAAGTTCTCACTGAGAAGTCGAAGAAATGATATTCGCTTCTTTGTAAGTAACGTTGAATTACTTTGTTCATTTCCGTTCTTGATAAATATCCCGTATCTTTCCGGCGACTTTTTATTAACTGAATCCAGAGTCTCAGTGGACGAGTACGACAAAGCGATCCCGTAATATCGCCAATTGAATCCTCGTGGATAGAGTGCAGCGATTTGTAACGGGATTTTGAAGCGGCTGTCTTGTTCGGGCCGGATAATGGCGTACGGATTTTTCAGTCTGACTGAAATCAGGCAGTAGTGAAAGGAAATTTTGAAAAGGGATCGCTGGAAATGTGAACGAAATTGCAGGAAGAAAGCAGAAAGAGAACAGTATAGTTCGCCTATAGCTGAATGTTTTATCTAACAAGCTAATATACAGATAGATAGTTGAATAATTCTAATATCTTTTTAATAATAAACTTGAATTATAGCTGATAATACATATAACTGATAATACATTTTTGTCAAAAGTTTAACAATATACATCAGCAAACAATTTTAATTTTTAATAATTGTGTTATCGACAAATAATGATTTTCATTGTAAAAAAAAATGTTTTATAATATTTTTAATATATAAAATCAATTCTATTTTATGGAATATCTTTATATTTTTTTATTCATCATAAAAATTGTTTATCTTTCATTTAATATGTACATATATTTTTTCAAATAATAGGTTTATTTAAAAATGTATTATTGATCTTTTTTAAATAAATTTAATGAAGAAAACATAATAATTTACAACAGAAAAAATAACAAACTGATTAGCAAGACAAGACACATCTGAGAAGAGCACTCGTAGTGACTGTGACTCAAAATTACAGTCGGGAGAGACTCGATGAGGACGATCGACAAGAATTCCAACAATCATAAAGCACTCTTCATATTATGAGAGCTTTTTAATTAAAGCGCAATTCTGCCGACCCTGAAACTTCACGAATTTCAGCTTACGTGACTGATGAGAGAGAAACGACTAAAAAAATCAAGATATTTTTACGAGAAGTTATCATCAGTCGTTGATGTATGGAGAAAAGCAAGAAAACGTCTTAAAGTATGTCTGAGGGTCTCGAAATCGTTGTGTTATTCAATTACCTAACTATATTATGCTTTTTCGTTATATTCACAATTCAAATCTCTCCCCTTAGATCATTCATTCTTGTTGTAAGAAAGTTCCATAAAACCAATATAAACTTCCTTCTAAAGAAAAGGTTTCTTATCCAACGTTTGATTAATTTTTTTTGTACATATAATACAAGCAAAGATATGAAATTATGTGATACTCAGATCATTCGCATATCTAAAAGATGTCTCAAAAACGTCTTTTTTAAAAAGATATTTTTAAGATATTATTAAAAGACATTTTCAAGATTTTCTAAAAAACTGGAAAATAATTTTTTGAGACTTTTTTGGAAAATGTGTAGATTTATTACCGAATGCATTTATAAAAATACTTATGACATTTAAAAATAAAATCTGCATTGAAAACGCTTGCTTAAATAAATATTCTTTTGTGTCTTCCTACATTAAATTCTCATAAAGAAAATTTTAAGAATCGCGATTTATTACTATTTAAATTTAAATTTTAATGCAACAGATTAAAGATTTACGAAAAAAAAACATATTAAAAAAATATAACAAAGAGATGATACTACTTAAAATTATAATCTTCCAAATTTTTTAGAATTTCTCATGTTTCTGAAAACTTCAAATTTTTCAAAGAATTGCGATTCCGAGAATTTAGGATTTTAAATAGCAGAAATTAAGAAAATTGACAATCGACAAAGTTACACATACTTAGATTTATACAATATACAAATATATACCAAAACAATGTATATAATTTGAATATATAATTTGAAAAAGAAAATCATAATATAAAAATAATTGAAATATAATTGAAATATAAGACATGATTATATAATTTTACTTGTCATAAAATATCATAAGTCAAATAAATTATAAATGAACTTATGTTATAATACATTTGTTTTTAATTTTTATAAATGGTAAGAGCTAATTAGAAATGAGCTATGGTATCATCCTACAGTGTCAGTGCCACATGCGCATAAATCACCGTATGCTCACTCGTCTCTGTTTTCCAGCAGTTCTCTGTGACGAATAAAAACGTATTTTACGTCAAGAACTGTGCTGCTTGTTTGTACGTGACAACTAGTACGATTCCGGTCGTTGCATGATCATGGCGCGGCGCGTCGCCATGGTACATGCGACATTTTACCAATTTATACGACGCTCTTGCTTTGCTTTAAAAACCTTGTCAAGTCGCGTGACCTGTAGTCACTAATCTCTTAAATCCTTCAATGTTGCCTTTTGAACAGTGCTCATTAATCTCGTATAACTTTTTTAAGTAGTTGCAAATTGTTACTGCATTAAAGGTAATTTATACGTCGCGTGTAAATTAACTCCTTACATTAAAATTTCACGGAGTTTTGCAGTATATTTATTTAATACTATAAGGGCAGGACATCTTAATTCTAAAATGCTATTTGTAAATTACATTGATCATATAATTTAAAAAATAAATAAATAAAGGAAATTTAAATAAACAAAAAATGAAATATTTATGTGTTTAAAACTGATCCACACTATTAAATAAAATTAAAGTATATGAAATTAAACATATGTATAATATACATAGCTATGTATATTATTTATAACTCAAAAATGATAAAAAGTATTTTAAAGTTATAAAAACTATGAACAAACCATTGTACAAAATAGTTGAAAATTATCATGACCGATAGAGTTTTTCATGTAACGTACAAATACCTGAATAAAATGCTAATCGTCTCATTACAAACGCGACATGGCTGTCAGCGATAATTTTATGCGGAATTGAAATTATGCAGCTTTTTCCATCGCAAAGCTTTTTCCATCGCCGGCGAATATTAATTATCTCACGGCTTCTGGGCCGTTTTAAAGCTGCTTAAACATCGCGGCTCTAATGCAAATTATAACGAATTTCTCGCCGGTACATTCAAGAGAAGGAACTGAGACTTACGAGAAAAATTAAAAAAGAAAAACAAAACAAAGAACAAGCTTATAAGAAAGCGAACGTGTTCCTCCGTCAAAGAAATAATTAATATAATCCAATGACCCGATCATTCAAATGTAGTTGATTTAAGATTTAACCGATGGTTGCACTCATTAATAGACTTCCACTTACAAAACAGAGTTGTCAGTCGCGAAAGTCTTTAACTCAAAAGCTTTGCGACCTTCGACTTCTCTTCGTATATTTAACTCGAGAATTTCTCTGGTAGTCAACTATCAAAATTTCGAGCGTTCCAGCGAAATAATCAGGTTAATTGCTTGTCCTCACAAGTCGGTGTGAAATAATTAAGAGACATAGGCAACCAAAGAAAATATTTCTTTTGGTGATAATTTATTATTTATTGTATGGATATAAACCAGCAATGATAATTTGTAATAATAAAATGTGACAATTATAAAATTGAAAAAATTCCTAAAAAAGTATTTACTTATTT
>NW_017259192.1:2755255-2779594 GCF_001594045.1 Atta colombica | reverse complement strand
TATATATATTACGTACATTTTATAAATATTTATATAAAAAGAAGTTTTTTAATTATTTTACTTTTAAGTAGTTTCTCTTTGTTACAATACTTCTGCATGAAAATATTACATTTTGTTTTAATATTTATCATTCAATCACATGTCAATGTTTAAATTATAATTTCATTCTTTTGGATGTTATTTGTAAGAACTTTAATTTATTCTGAAAGGATTTAATTAAGAAACCATTATATATATGTTATATATATTTAAGTCTATAGGAAAAGTTTGTTGGAAATGGTGAAATCAGTGTGCTATTTTTTTGGATTAAGAGAAGACTCAGAAAAGTTTGAAGAATCAGCTACGATCTTTCCAATATAACTTTTACAAACAGCTGATCCGCGATATTAGAGAGGAGCAGAGATCAACCGTCTGTTGCAACTCTTATTTTTCGAGACTTCCTTCTCCGAGTCGTCCTAAATTCGCCGAACGTAAGCTATGCCAAACCGAAAAGAGTTCTTTATAAGCAACAAGCAGAAGAGGAAAAAACGGACGGAAAGAAGATAGGAGAGATATATCGTGAGAGAGAGAGAGAGAGAGAGAGAGAGAGAGAGAGAGAGAGAGAGAAAGAGAGAGATTGAGCAAGGAGAAAGAATCAGGAGTAGAACGGAGGTATCTATTCAAGGAGTCGATTCCGCTTGAGGCTACGGATTTCTCAGCAATTGCTTTTGATTCCTTCTGCTAATACGAAGAATCTCAATATCCTGGCGTTTCTATTCACCAAAGGTAGAGAAAGATAAGGAAAAGGCTCATTTGTGATCAAAAGAGCATTTTCAACAAAAAATTGGTTACATCGCCCTCCTCACTTTTCCACCCTCGTTGTTCCTCAATCCTGCTTGTCTTATGTGCTGAACTAAGTGATAAAAAGGCCAATCAAGAATCTCGTAACGTCACGAAATGATGGCGAGACGAAGCTTGAGAGATTCAGTAGCATCCATAGAGATATCTGTATACCATCAATCGCGTTTGAGGAAATGTTTATTGCATCGTCTTTGATAAAACGTATTTCTTCCCGTCAGCGAGCAATTTTTTTGTCGACGTGCGCGAAGTCGCGTCCGGCGTTCTTTGTAATTTCGGAAAGTGGGTGAGCTAAATGGATTGCGAGAACGTCTTGCGGACCTACGGGCCTCTTAAAATGAATGAATCTGTCAGATGGATTTATGTGATCCTTTGAAACTCGTTGCTTCTAAAGATTTGTGTCGCCGTGCAATAAGAAGCTCTTACTGGCACATAATTTCAAGAACGTCCGAAAGCTCCCGTAATCGTTAGGAATTATCCTGAGCGTTTGACGTGTTTGTACGCAGATCGATAATCAAATAACTCGATCACGTTTGACCGAGCAACGTTGTACTGGTTGGTATAATTGTATAACTGTGGTGAAGAAGCTCTTAGAACTATTGAAGGTCCAACAAAGGAAATGATTGACAAAGTAGGAATAATCAATGAAATGCTCATAGACATTGAAACCGAAGCTGGTAAACTACTTTCCTATTTGTTTAATTTTAAGTTTTCTTCACTATAATGTAGAATTACATTTGTTAATATGCTTTTATGATTTTTACGGTATATTTTTAGAGATTATTCAGTGACAACGAAAATTCCTAAAATCATCCAACTCATGTTGAAAATAGAAAATAATGCTGATAATTACGAATAATTAACTATTTCTGAATGGTCTATTTCTAGACAAATTAAACTTTTACTGAAATGCTCAATTCAAGCGAATAATTCATTTTGACATTAACGTTTATAGGACAGCTCTAGAAAAATTAAACTTGATATTTCACCACTATTGTTTCACACGGTTCTGGTGATGACATAATCCGCGCGATAATCCTTATGTCAAAAAAGGAAACTCATCGTTCAATCTACGTCCAAACGGATAATCGTCATTTTAACGGTCACTATTAACAAATGGAGCAGTGGAAAAAGAAGCGCTAAGTTCCCTTTACTGACGAACAACTTCCGTCGAATTAGTACGTGCGATACGTCTTTCGGGATGATGGAAGAGGGAGAGAACGATTTTCGGTTATACTTACAACCCTCGATCAATTTGTGTTAAAGTTACACGTTTCTTTCTTGAAATTTTTTTTGCGCGTATTTTCAGCGATTTATATGTATATATAAAATCCTACACAATAAAAAAACTTATATATAATTTTAACCATACAGATGTTTAAAAGATCAGCGATTGTTCACGTAATATTTTTTTCTGCTCTTTTATTAAACAAATTGTGTTATTAATGCACCTTTTCACTAAGAATATTCTCATTAGTAGAAATTTTTTCGAACTTTGTTTTGTGTGCGTATGTGTGCATATGAGTGTGCGTGTATGCGTGCGTGCGTGTATGCGTGCGTGCGTGCGTGTGTGTGTGTGTGTGTGTGTGTGTGTGTGTGTGTGTGTGTGTGTGTGTGTGTGTATTCAGTTAGATGTATAGCAATACTATCTACACATAAGTAAAGATACATAAAAATATTTAAAAATATTGTATTACCAATAATTTAGCATTAATATTGACTGTTTGCATACTTTTTATCTTTAAAAATCTTTAATATAAATAAAAATCTTTAATATAAATAAAGATACAAATATTAAAAGTGAAAATATAAAGTAACAATTATTGTATATATAATATTAATACCATACCGCATTGATTACCAATGATTTATGTTTTACTACTAATTTATGCTAAACTTTTCGTTTAAATCGTTTAATATTTTGACTATGAAAAAAAACATAATTGCAAAATAATTTGTTATATAAGTGAATACATAATTATGATATGGTGCGCTATCAATACATTCTTCTTTTTTAATAATAGTTTTGTCATTCTTTTTAATTATGAAATAAATGTTATTTAATAAATATAACAAAATAAATAGAAATATCAGTATGGTAGTCAATTTATTTAAAATTAGTGTGGCACAGAGAACATATCAAGTAAAGACGTTAATAACTATGAATAGTATTAATATTCTGTATGTAAATAGTTCTTTGCCTTAAATTATTATATTTATGATTGTTGTAAGAAGCACTGCAATTTTATAAGATATTGATATTCTTGGCAAAATATTGTCTGTTGTCATATCGATATTTTTTAAATATACACTGTATAATACACAACTTACAATGCAGCGAATCAAGAATAGCATCGATTTTCTATTAAATATAAGCGTCCCTACATATATATATTATACATGTATATGTATTATACACATATGTTGAGCCAAATGAAAATATGAAAGGCGCATATGCGCAGCCCGCGAATTCCACGGGGGAATTAAGAGGAACCCCTTTCTTTCCGGATACTGCCTCCTCCTCCCGGCAAGCTGTGTGACCTTAGTCTCGGTAGATGAAAAATTGCTGGTGGTCGCACCGCGCGAAATTAGCGACAGCAGAATGGAGGTGGCGAATGTGATTAATGGTACCGTAAATTAGCAGAAGCCATCAGCCGGCTGTTTCTTTTTCCGAGTTCCTGCAACGCGTCCCACAAGGGCCACGAAATGAGGGTATACTGCCAAAAGCAGCTTGCAAAAATGTGAATCCTTGCGAGATGAGAATCGCGTTTAAGTCAATAATCCTGGACTATCTTTCCTCTTTCTCTTCTTTTTTTTCCTTACAAGAGAAATCTATCGATACAGCTTGATAGCTTCTGAGTTTACTGGAAGAATCCTGCCCAGTTCAAACGTTTAATTCTTTTTACAGTTATTAATAATAACTAACGTCTATCAAAACCATGCAAAGCATTGAATGTCATTTAGACAATATCTTTAACATAGCGTTAGTTGTATAATTAATTTCATTCTAAGTATAATACTTAGATGATTACATAATTTATTGATATTAATTTTTAAATCAATAATTCGAATATGCACATTGAAGATCATCATAATAAATTTTAAACGTAAAATAATTTATAATACAATTATAGTTTGGCACTTTTAATTATTATCGTCTATAATCATCATATTATTGTTCCTTACTTAAAAAATAATACAACTCAAAAAACGTGATTTTTGAGTTATTAGCATGAAAGAGTTAAGTAAATTACCCTATCAATAATAAAAAATGAACTAATTTAACTTTATAAAAGAATCATCGAAATTGTATTAACTAAAAAAGGATCAAGTTAAAGATCGTGAAACAAAAAAAAACAAAATAAACATACACATTAGTATTTGTTTTAGATAAAGTATCTTTTTTTTTATTATTTGATTAGTCGATATTATTTGATTAATCAATATTATTTTATTAAAAAATAATTTTTCCCCTCTCCTGGAAAACTTAAATATTTTGAATTGTGTCACTTCTGATAGAGAGAAATGTAAAATTTCTAACCACCAATCTTTCTTATATCGAAGAAGTACTATAAATGCGCGCAGTCATAACATTTCCGGTCAAATGTGTATCTTTGGTTTGCAAAGCAATTCGCAATATATGTAAGCCTCCGGATCATGTGCGTGTGCTATGATTGGTGTTCTCTGGTGCATAAAACGACATACAAACAACAAGACGAGCGTAGACGAACGTGTAGCGCCGTTTACGGAAGCACGATGCGCTCTGATTGGATTATGTACAATGCAGAAGCGCATGTTCCGATGCACCGAGTCAATTTATTATCGTGTTACTCAGCTCGGCTTCGCCTGGGTTATAGGGTGCTCTATTATGCGCATAATATTTAGATCGGGATCGAGCCGTCACACGGGGGAAGCAAATTCATTTATGTCTGCTGAAACGCTATAAAAATGGTGATGCAGTTCTAGACTGCGCGACGCACATAAAACCCAATTAACGTTTTCTTCGTCTTTGAGATGAATCGGTCGATTATCTGATGTGAAACGAACGCATAATGCTAAATAATCCTATCGCTAAATAATTTGATCTTGCAGAAAATCATTAATCGATCAGAGAAAAGAAGTGCGTGGAATAATGAGATTATATAAACTTTATGAGCCATTAATAATTTTCGCACGAGTAACGGATTAAATATTCTGCAATTCATTAATAACAAACTGATACAGTGTCCGATAATTGAATTATTCTGTAATAATATAGAATAATATGTCGCAGACAATATCTTCTCATATTGTAATAGAAAATATAGCAATAGGGAATAATGCATCAAAATGAAGCAACAGCGTTTCAATTGCGTTTATAATTATGAAATTAACCGTATCGCTTTAATAATTTATAAATGATATGCTATAAGTGGTTATTCTATGGTGATTTCCGAACGTCCTACGAATGTTGAGCGATAAGTGATAAGCGAAATGCAACAAGTAATTCATTCACTAATGTGTCGTTCATCACCTCATTCCCTTCTATATGCTTTCGAATATATCTTTCCTTTTTTCTGCTATAGCATGTATTCTTAGTATACATCATTCTACCTTCGTTTATTTCGCATAGATTGTATTCCAATATACACTGCTAGTACTAAGAACTTAACTCTATAATCCACATTATGCCCGTATCAAATATTCTTGAAAAATATCGCATACAAAAATATAGTGGAAATCTATAATATATATTAAACATATACTATAGTATTTCCATATGTGCGATATTTCACCGAGAATAAAGCCTTGACTAGAGATTGAGATTGAGATTGAATTTAACCAATCAAAAGAAAGAAAACCAATATCAAGTTCAGTGAAGTTGACAAATCAACTTTACTTTCATTTGTCAAATTCAATTGTCAGACTGTGTTCGTTTGAGCGCTCACGCGTTGTAAGCTTTATTCTATCTTTATAATATATTACAATATTATGGAAGAAAAAAATAGAATGGAGTTTATAGTGTGAGAACTGTGCATTCGAACTGAATACAATCTCAATCTCGATCTCTAATATCTAGTGATATGTCCACAATGTATGGATTTTCAGTAGCGATGTATATCGGAACAAAGCCATAATCGCACTATCTCTATCACTTGAATGATTTTACAATGCACTTGCACTATCACTATCATTCGATCTATATCGCTATACGTAATCAACTGAACGAATTAGGAAATATAGATTATCGTGACGTTAATGGCGTTAATGAGAGAAGCAGATTTGCAATTGTTATAAAAATCTTTAATCTAATTAAATACTTGTTCGTAGTTTCTGACTGGATCTAAATATAAAAAAATCATATTAAATGATGTCTATAATAGAACAGTAAGCTTTAAGTCGTAAGAAATTGACCCGTCGTAGTTAATTATTCTCCTCACATTCGATTGTAATTAGTCAATTTCTTATACGACTTAGGGCGTGTTACGGGAATAATAGAATGGGGAATTGTTCACTGGGGCCTCCGTGTGAGCGTAAAAGAAAGAAAAGGAATTAGCCGTGGCGTAGGCAAAACATAAACGAGACCTGAGCAGTGCTTTCAAGAGCTTAGTTTTTATAAAGATAAAATAAAAATTTTTAGGCAAACGACGAACGTTGAAAAATCAAATACGATATACGCGACCATTTCGAGGGATTAAATAAAAAAAAGACGTGGGATTGCGGATCATGCTATTGTATCGAAAATTTGGGAACAGGGAAAAAATGAAAAATGATTCTCGGATTACGTTGGTGTGAGTGCAACTAGAAAAATAATCGTAAAATAGAAGGAGACTTCAATGAAACATTGTTTCTAAAATTATAATCAATTCTTATAACGATAAAATGAAATGTGTAATAAATCATGAATTTTGACGAATATTACAAATTGAAATGGGATACGCGAAACACTTTGTACTAATCAGTACTAAATACCAAATATTCTCCTACTTCTTGTAAGATTCATTTTTTGAAACATAGTTGAAATTAATGCACCAAAACAGTCGATTTGATTGTTCGATTTGACACTTTTAACACTCGTCTGTAATATTCATTAAGCATTAAATTTTTGTGTTATTTGATTGTACTGCAGTGACTGTTTCAAATAAATAGACATCAATACAGTCACACATCTCAAAAATATTCCATTTATATTGTGAATATAATCTTCATGTATCATATATGAGTTAATAATTGAATTTTATTAATCGTTTATTACGTTTTATTGTAAATTTATAAGCATTGCATAAATATATATTATATATATGTATGTAATGAAAATGAAACAAAATAATGTTTTATGATAACAGCAAGAATGTTCAATATTCTTAAATTGTGATGGATGTACAGATTTTAATTAAATAATATTTTATTAAGGTAGAAATGTAGCAATAAAAGTCAATGAAGAGCTAATAAAAAACAATTCGAGATAAAAACAATTCGAGATAAATGTTATGTGATTATATATCATTTCCTGTACTATATAATTTGCGTTGTAACGATGAATTATTCATGCTAGTAACTGTATTTATGCCCAAGTTATAAGGCTGCCTTATTTGTCGTCGCGTAATTAACTTCTCAATCGCTACTGGGTGCCGTACGCTCCAAACAAGAACATAATTACTTGTCGAGCTTATGAGAATTACTAATTTGATGAACCAGAAGATGCAGTAGCGAGAGTGAGGTTGCAGTTAATTTTGGAGTTAATTTTGAAAGAAACTAACAATAGTCTTGGCTTATGTTATAAAGAAATAATCAATATTTTACTTTGAATGTAACAAGTGAAATAAGATTGTGTGTCAATTGCATAAAAAAACAATATAAGGCTTAATTTACAAATCAAAAGAAAAGGCCGATATTCATAGATCGTTTTTATATTTAAGACCATTTTAAATACAGTCTTAAGCTGTCATAAATTAAATTACAAAATCGCATTAGCGTCTTAAGATATTATTTAAGACGGTTTTGAAATAAAAACTGATTATAAATATTGGCTTATATTTTTAATCAGATTAAATTTGAATATATAAATAATTATAATAAAATAACTTGATAAACATTTCTATTTTAATAGACTAAACAAAAAAATTTTTTTAAATTAATAGTAAAATTATAATAGACTTGATCTAGAACACTTTAACAACAATTCTTGAATGCTCTTGTGTTAAAATCATTGATATATATTTGAAGACTATGTGTATTGTCATGCTTCATATGCAAAACCGAATTATGTGTTGTCATTCATCGTCGTTTATCTAAAATTCATCGCAATCCTCAAAAAATTTATGAGAACCGTTTGAATTCTCTACGAATTATCGGAATTATGCATTCACGCATATCCTTGCATTTCTTTCTATTTGATGGGACGCCATTTATTGCATTACGATATAATAGAAAGATCCCTAAACTTAATCCAAGCGAGTATCCGGGAGAAAATTAAATATCGGTTGAAAACTAAAACAATGAGTTATAGTGCCGTGACGCTCTAAAGTTACAACAGGATTAATAATGAGTTTAGTTTTCTCTAAAAAAAAACTTATGCATTGATCAATTATGATGTAGAACATAATTGATGTAGAACATAATAATAAAAGTATTACAAAATTTCAAATTTTACTATGTATTATACAATTATACAGTGAACAATATGAATTATATTAATTGTATATTACATTATTCAATATTTGCATATTTTTCACTAAAATTTAACATTATTATAATTATTTTTATTTTTGATGCTATTAGATTTAGAGAAATGTTTGTTCAAAACTCTAACTGGTATTTTCACTGGAATATCATTATCTCTCATTTTTATGTAATATCTTTAATATTCCTACATTTCGCATAATAGGAGCATTGACAAAATTGATCGAATAGAGGATATTAAAAACGAAGAGTACGAAAGCCATAAATCTTCAATAATCCTCTCTCATTTTGACGTTGAATGCAAACGAAATCCTACTAATTAAGCTGCACGTTGATTTTCAAGATTTTTTTATCAACCCTCATCCTCACGTTTCATAATCATCTATGCATGAATTGTTCTATCTCCATTGACGGAAATATTTTCTTTTCTCTTCGTACATCTGATGTTTTCCCTGGGGCATTGGCAATCGAAAATTTTACGCGAATACCGAGAAGGAGAACCGCTATAAAATTTGGTATTGAAATGTCGCCAAGGAATATTGAAGATAATCAAATTTCTTTAAACGCCAGACAGTAATAATGTACCTTGAATTTTAAGCTACATCCAACAATATTCTTAAACGACTAACGGAAATGAATTGCTTATCTTGTCTGGAATACATATATGAAGAGAAAATAACATTTATAAATTGTAGATTATAGATAAAATGGAGATGTTGATACAAAGTGGTTTTGTTTGTAATAATGAGATCATGTCAAAACAAATCATTTGATAAAATCATATTGTGCATAAATGATAATCTGTATTTCATTTCCATTTTATATTAAAGATATCAAATATTAATTAAAGCGCTTAATCCGTCATTGCAGTCATAGATTTTCATGTCAGAAGAGAGAAATGATATATAATTAATTTCACGCAGTATAAATAATTTAATTGTTTTGCATGTACTTTTCACAGAATGGATATGTAAAATAAAGTGCAATATTTTCCTCTTTAGCGCGAATTGATAGCTTTGATTTTTAATTACCCGTAAAATGATAGTATATTTTGCTGAGAAACATCTATAAATGAAATCTATAAATGACATCTATAAATGATGATAAATAAACATTTGTGTATGAGCGTATGCGTTCATAGATGTCATTTTATCAGGTTTATATAACCTAAATATATTTTTTTTTCTACATAAATATTTATCCTAAAAAAGATACCTAAAAATATTCTAGAGAAGAAAAATTAATCTTATTTACATCATGCTTCTTGCCAATGATACTGTTGACCGAACATCCAAAATTAATATAGCAATTTAGATTCAAAGATATCGATTACCAAATACATTTATCACAAATGATGACTTTACAAGTCGAAGTGTCACGTCTTCGAAGCCCGAACTGCAACTAATATCTCGCGACAGTTATTCTGGAATGAGACGAGAACAAACAGAATGCTGACACAAGCAGCTTGGTACTCACAGCAAGAATGGTCTTTCGTCTCGGCGTATTTCCACGACCATCCCTGAGCTATTCACCAACACTAAGTCCAAGTACGATGCGCTTGGCGAGTTGGCGCACTCGCCAAGGTGTTCGCGCGAGTTTGCTAAGGCGTCGTGCATCCAAGGCATGTCTACGTATGCACCGTTGGTGCGCCGCAGCCCTAGCTCAGCCACTTCTCAGACACCTTGGAATTAACGCGGTGATTTCAAGTACCCGGGGGAATTCTTCGGCCTGATGCTTTCCACCGCGTCTCCTTTAGTGGTAACGGTCTCACTAAAGGTTTATCGCTCTGTTGTTGCTCCACTCGCGGATCGAAAACAATTCGGGAATCATTCTCTTCATGCGACTGCTGTCACAAGTTCGCAAAAGTTTGTTTGCAAAAAGGAAAATTAATATGCAGCAATATCTACCAGCAACTCTTGCTCAACAATTGTGCGTCACGCTTTTGCGTATTCTTCAACAAATAGTTTATTTCAGATTTATTTTGGCATAAAATTTAACTAAAAGGATTCTATGAGTTTATTGATCCAATTTCTTTCACATATTTATATTACGTATGCAATATGAATGCAAATTTATTGAGAGTTTACTCTAGTCAGCTAAAATGTTGCAGTGGCATATCGTGCGACGTTATATAATGTTCATGAAATGTTATCATGATGCCATCAACTTCAACACTGCATAGATATAATACATTCACATGCATGTCCAAAAGTGCACGAGAATATGAATTGAAAATGGCCAATTACAGAAATCACAGGATATTAAACAGAGTATACGATTATTTCAGTGAGCTATGCGAGGATGTAAAATTTATGAAAAAAAATTTTACAGAATAAGGAATACACCGAGAAAAATAACAACAGAATTTCGGTGCTTGTAGAATGCTATGAATAACGCAAAACTACGGAACTACTAGCATTTCCGCGTCCATAAAATTCGCATGGATGTCATGTTGTTACAATTACGGGCATAATAAATAGTATATACATCCAGTACATCGATAGCGCGATCAACGATATATTATAATTAACAATAAAGTTACTAAGTTTTTCAACATTGTCATCGCGCCTCGGACCATAATGCTGCCCATTTATACACATTATCGTACATCGATCAACAAGTCATATTTCATGAATCCGTATTATTATTGCATAATATTATTACACGATTTATATGCAAATTAGACGAATTCCGGTGCAATTCGTGCTACATGCTAAACTCACGGCAGTAACTGCAAACACGTTAATCCTACGTATCCACACACATACACACGTATGAAATATAATTTCCTACATTTACATTGCGCATACCCGCTCGCGACTTCCGTATTAAATTTAGGAGACGTATGTAGGAAATTTTCTCCCGCCGTTTTCATAGGTTAACGTAGGCGAAATGTTAATTGGAACTCCATAAAATTACGCGGGAATGCATTACGTGTGGACGATACTGCCTTACGTAAAATTAATGTGGCGCAGATTCATTTTTAACGTTTAATTGTCCATACAGGCAGCCAGCGACATGCATAACAAAAAAACGATTTAATATTTGTTTTATTCTTACGTCTTTATTCTTAATTGCATGGAAAGAACAATTTTGTTGCAAGCTCTAAAATTTTGCTGGACACAGATTTGAAAATAATTTTGTTGGACCATCAAAGTGATTTTGTTGGAAATTCAAACTGATTGCTAGAATAGAAAAATTTTTACAGCGTTGCTCATCATTTTTTAATTTCCAACATAATTATTTTAATGGTCCAATAAAATTATTTTCATCCCTTTCCAGTAAAATTTTAGATCTTTCAACAAAATTGTTTTTTCTATGTGAAAAATCATAGTTAGCCGATTTGAATTATGTTCACCTTTAATTATTTCTTTTATGCTTAAAAATGAAGTACACTAAATTATATTTTATTGTAATTTTTGTAATTTATGATAAATAAGTAACTGCTTTGAACTGACTTGCATCTTACTCTATCAATGCAATTCATAGTGCAAGAAGCGCGATAGTGGTTTATTTTACATGAGCACAGACTCAAATCCCATGACATATGCAGCATGGAAGAAAGGGATATAGTGTGGTGAGTACCGAGACAGGTTAATGTCAACCTATGTACGTAAAGGACATAATCTCCAGGATTTTTATACATCAGCCTGTAGCTCTTTATACAGCCATATGTTGCAGTATACTTTTAACTTGAATACCCGACAGTGTCATCGCTTTAAAATGAGCTTGTGAAGAGACACATCGCTTCGCGAATATTCGCAAACAGGCATGAGAATGAGGTCTCGGTAACAGACGAACGTGATATCGAAGATTACGACGATGAGGACGACGATAATGAGTCGGATATTGGATAGGCTTCAATAACGTTGCAATCATCCGACGCGTTCTCCAGGATCGTTCAGGGCACGCGCCATCGTTCTTCTCCTAGTAGAACGCAAGCAGTTACGATGTCCCAATTTGATGCACAAGTAACGCGTTAATGCACGGAAGTTACCGGTGTAAAGTGGAAAGTGATGGAATTACGTGCGATATATTGGGAATAGTAATACGAACGGTAATGGAAGTAAATCTAATTTACGCGGTGAGTTGTACACTGTACGTTCAATGAACTAATTTTGTATGAAATACATTGTGTGTATAATATTGTGCTTCGTCAACTTTTTTATCAAATTTGAGATTAAAAATATAGTATTTTAGTATTAATATCGCTGATTAAAGTGAAAAATCAGATGAATAGATATATCATTTAATTTAAAGTACAAATATAATAAGAAAAAATAATTTTTTTAAATATTGTTTTTATTATTGTTTTATTTTATGTAATACGTTAATGATAATTTTTTTATCCGATATTTATCCGATATTACTAAATTATAATGAATATTTATCTCTCTATCTTCTCTAAATTTTTGAAAATGAAATCGCACTCAGACCAAAGGAAAGTACTCTAATCAAGTAAAAATATTGCCATTTGGAATAATATTTTACTTTTCACATAAATTAAGTGAAATACATTTAACACGAATATAGAATATTAATGGAAGAAATATTTCCGCATAATATTGATTTAATAAAAATACAATGTCGACACGACGACAAAAATGACGATTAGTGTGATTCGCTTACTAAACTTTTCGCTTGGTGCATACTGTTTTTAATTGTTATAGTGATGTAGAACAGATTTACTCTTTATTATGAGTGAAAAATATATATATTTACTTCACAATACAAAGTGGAAGAATACTCCATAGAAATGAAAAATCACTTTAACTTGAACGATTCAATAAGCATTTTCACTTCATTTTTCAAATAAAATTTCACTCCAAGATATTTAGAAAGTATGTCTATATATAGGTAACGCAATCAATCTATTTTCTAATAATTTTTACCCTTGTTTTTAAATAGAAGTCATAATAATATCACAAGAACATTATCATGACTCCATTTGTTACTTATAAGTTTATTTTTAAATAAACAAATGACATCGTGACGTTTTATAATTATAACTTAATTATGACTATGTGCTCTACCTGAATTACTTCTACCTGGATTCGTAAATTATTCTTTTTTACTCGTTAATCATTAGAAAATTTAAAAGATTTTGATTATATTATCGTTTCCATCAACCAAGACTAGGGATGACCAAACGCTGACCGCGTCTTTCCTCCGGATTGACCCACTTTGAAACAGTATGACCAATTCCCCTGCTTCGCCGTTATCGCTACCACGAAGAGGGATTTGTTTGTCGGCTGATAACTTTTACAGACGAGACTCCATTTGGACCACAACTAACTTTCCAATCGATGTTTACCTTGATACGTGCACCCGTTCCCTCTTAGTATCCGATGAGCTCGCCACATCAGCCAACTTTCGAATTTCCTGTGGACGCAGGAAGTTCTTCGCAATTTTGAAGTTGTCGCTGACAATTGAGAGAACGATTTCTATGGTGGGTAAGTCGCGGGAACACACCGGTGTCCGACCTAGCGCAAACTACGGGATGAATCGAGAATATAAAGTGTGCTCAAGAATAGATAATAGAAATGGCGCAGCGTAAGAAAACCGTGAAAGCACTCTCTGCATCTTTATATTGCTTTTATTAAATAATAAAAAATATGCCTTGACATAAATTATTTATGTACGACATAAAATATGTATAATATCGAACAATGCTGAACAATTAATGGAAGGCGTTATGCATTCATATCGGTGTTTACTGATATTCAGTTACTAAAAAGAATATCTAAATTCAGTGAAAAATAGTTGAAATAATAACCTTTTGACTTTATTTCTTTCTTTTCATTCATCAAATAACTAAAATCAAGATCATATAAGTAATATACATTTACATCTAATGCATCTATCATAATTATATAATTTACACGAATTAAAATATACAACTAATTTATAAACATTGCTTTTATTGGTTAATTATGCGTTAATTCTAGTTACTCCACAACTTTCTGTCCAAACAACGGGTTTTAGCAAAATTTCCAGTTAATTAAAACTTCGGACTACATAATGGACTGTCAATTAAAGCGTGACGTTAATCCATTCGGTGGTTGCGTGTTTTTTAGTTAGCAACCAGCGAGAGTTTTCCTTCGCAAAACAGAAAAGCCTCAGAAACATAAATTACTTCGCAAATGTGTACTTGTAACTATTACTACGGTCTGTATGCCAGTCATCAAGGATTAATTACTGTAAACTTATAATTATGAACGTGTTGACTTATGGCAAGATAAACAGCCTGCGAGTCGCTGAAACAGTCTTAGTTTAACTATCAATCCGTAATTGCTTGATATATATCTGAATATATATAAGATGAAAATTGTTAGTGTTGCATATTAATTCAATTAAAGGAATCCTAGAATTTTTTGAACGGGATGTGTAATAGTCCTTCTTTAAGTTTGTTCAATCTGTACAAACTGAAACTTCTCTCCTGTCCGTGGCAGCGTTAATCCATTCACTGGCTGCTATATGCGAGCGAAAAACGACACGCAGGCTCAATATTGCAAAACGCCGGTGGATAACGCTCGAAGCGATATTGACCGGTCCTCCAGCGATGGTACGTGGCGAAACGACTGTTCGGTAGCAGCCAGAATGAAAATTTCAGAAGCGGATGCGCACAACGACACAATAGAGACCAAGGTACGAAGAAGAAAAAGGAAGAGAGGACGATTCGCTAGTGTGTGTGTTCTCGTACTAGCGATATCTACGAAAAAGAGAAAGGGCATTGGAAAATAAAAGCAGAATAAGCCAGACCGGAAGCGAGATCGACGAAGAGAAGCAGCTAGCTGTGCACCATTCGCGAAATTCGCCGCAAACGCCTGTCATTTCCCGTATCGAACGTTGCTTTACTCTATAGAAAATAACACCACTAACAATTTCTAGAATAGTTAATGGAATAGAATAATTAATGGAAATTGTTATAATAAAAGTATAATTTATAATAAAATTTATCTCATTTTCTAATATATCTCTAACTAAATTCATATCCGAATCATTTATATTTACAACTAGAATTGATTCCTCGATTCATTATGTTTGCTGCAAGATTAGATGATTTTTACTTTTCTAAATTTGGGACATGTAAATGTCTCTGCTTGTTCAACTAAATAAAAAGACAATAACTTTTAAGCAACATCTTTTAGATATTTCTTACGTCACGGATTAAAAATCAATGATATCTTTAAATACTGATTTAAATGCTGATATCCTGAAATGCTGTGAATAATAAATATTAAATTTGTTCGTATCGGTAACGCGAGCTGGTATTCTTCGTTTTTCGTAAGTGCAAACAAACTGTCTGCTGTATATTATCCGTGTCGAGAAATTCGCGATGCATCGAAACGTGAGACGACCTGCCTTGACGAGGCTTGCTTGGCTGTAGTTTAAAGTTTAATGAATAATAAACGAGTGCGAGATACACAAGCTGTGTATCTCGAGAGATCCTATCGGTGCCACTGTCAACATCCAACTAATATCACGTACAACGTGGCGGGTTAATTGGAACGAACTTTGGGCTCTAAGGAGTATTTTGTGGAACCTAAATCGCTTTCTCATAATAGCCGATGACTTCCTCCGTCGCGTCTCTTTAATATAGTAGCGACTCACAGCTTTCGTTTTTTCTTCCGCTTTGAGAGACACATAGTAACCGACAACCAAAAAGAAGAAAGAACGTATGACTTGAGGGAATAGAACGGTGGCATTTAGATTTTGTTTTCGTCGTGTGATTTATGCTGCTCGCGTGCAACTTCTTACGCGTGGTATGTATATCGGTTTTCCTCCCGTTGCGACGATGCATCATCGCTATGCGTTGAATGTAAGTAGACATTTGGCGAAAAGCGAGATCTTGTTTATCCGAGACGATCATTGTTATTTCAACGTGCAGATATCGATCATACATTGCGATGCATGATACATTCGTTATTCACGATATCGCTGCGTCTTCAATAAATTGTACAACTTTGAATAGTTACGTGGCAAAGTACTATTTTGGTGATATTTTAAATAAATGTAACCTTCTGTAAAAGTTGATATTGAAGTAGAAAAATTATTAAAACCGATAAAGTTAAGAGTCAATTAAATTGAGAAAGATACAATGCGAACATAAATGGATATATCTCACTTGTTATCAATTGAATTGACCGTGTTCTGGTCATGGATAGTAAATAGGCGTGGCCTATAGTAAATTGGCAGACGGTTCCCAAATTGATAGATTATGATTAATCACGTATTGATCCGAAACTAACTAGTGACGAATTTTTCAAGGTATTCGTCGCGTCAACGCGAAGTAAAGCAAGGAGGAAAGCGTTATTGAAAATGATGAATGATGTTTGCTGCGAGGAGGGTGGTTTTTGTCGGTCGCCAGATCCAAAACATATGGGGAATCGTTATATCTACATGGACTATAAATGCGGCTGATATAATCATTGTATTGTTCTAATTCGTGATCAAAATATGTAACATATAAATTTTCTTAAGATAAATAATTATTTCAGCCTCTAGAAACTAATTATTAATTATAATTACGTCCTGTTGCGTAATATATTTTTCACGTGTGTTTATCAACTCTCAACGGAATAATTTGGCGCGCGTACTCGCATTGCTATTCTTCATAAAAATTTAATACATGCGGAGAGATATGTCGTCAGAGTAAATTAACGGATACATTTGTGTCTCTCTTGTCGCGAATATGTATTAGAGTGCTACAAGAAAGTAGGAATCCGTGTTTTAACGGACGCGCTTTACAGATACGACTATTCTTCCGAGATTAAGTACTAATAAAAACGGAGATGAGACGGTGAGCTGGTGTAATAATCAAGCGAGATTAAAACTTTTATATCCCGCGGCGAATAATTATAAAAGATGAAATGTGCTTTTGTACGCGAAGATTACCGAGCGATAGAAACGTTTATTTGTTTAATCCACTTTAAGACACCGGTTTACCTAAATTCCACTTTCTTCTTTAACAAAGTTATTAGTGTTACTAGTGTTACTACTAGTGTTCGGTGATATTACTAGTATTATTACTAGTACGAAGCAATTGCGTAACGCCGACACATACTTCGCAAGCGTAAAATTTTCTTCGTGGTTGGTTTACAAATGTCGCGAATAAATGCTCGCGAGATATATCGTACGAACTCTTTTGCAGTGCTAATGGCTTTAATGCAATCTATGTAAATCATAATATAAACTGTTACGTTTTATTGCGTGTCGTAACTTTTCTCATCATAGATACCTGAAAAAATGTAATTTATTACGCACGATCGTAAATGTTAATGCGCAGTTTTTCCTTATAGGCTTTGATATCAGTAACGGTACAGAATAAATGGTACTTACATTAGGTTGTGTTTTATTATGCGCGTAATGCAAATTATGTGTAATAACGTTATGTAATAAATCATTACTTATTAACTCTATAATTTCAATTAAAATGATATATAAAGTAAGAACGGAAGTAAGACTTATTAAATTTGAAATAATTTAACAAAATTGTAATTTAACTACTTATTAATATCTTTACACATATTGTAATAATATTTTGTTTGATTGTAATGCAATGTAACAATATTTTGTTTAATATAGCAATTTAATATATATGGAGATTTTGTTTATAGAAAAGAGCGAGAGAGTAGATTAGAATTGAGGCTCTTGAATTTGAGGGAGATAGTCGAGTATAGATTATTGGATTTGTTTTGTTTTATATTATTATTTTTAATTAATTACTTAGCAGAGGTAAAAAAATTACAAAATTACACATATTTAATTTACTAATTTACTTTACTTTCCTCTTAAAATTGTAAAATAATTCTTCAAACTGAAAAAATTTAAATTTATAATACTAATCATCTTGGATTCTCAGAAAATTTTTCTATAATTTTCATCTTAAATTCTTTTTTTCATTCTAAAACTAATTTCTCAGAGAGAATACTCATTAAACTTAGTCTTTATTTAAGCAGCTTTAATTATTATTCTTGTTCTTTAAGATTTAGAAGGACTTTTCTATTCTTAACTACTACATCCACTTAACTACATATATTGTTTAAAAGTTTAGATCTATTTATAATATTGATTTTTGACAATGAAAATTATTCTGCCTTTAATTTTCCGCGCACATTTCACAATAATTTCTAATTTCGTGAAAATATTGGAAAAGAGCCATCGAATTATTAAGTAAGTACCAATCGTGCACTGCCAAATGATTGGACGCCTGGCAAAAATAGAAAACGACGAGATTCGCTCTGTTCCTTATCGATCTGCCAAGTATACCGGCTAATGGTGAGTAAGTGGAAATCGTCGAATGTCTTTATCGCCTCCTGGATTTAATTTCATAATGCAGACTGCGCGCAGCATCGGTATATAAGAATCAGGAATAGCGTGAAAACAGCGGGAGGATGAAGCAACGCGGTAAGAGAGACGCTGCCGCGCCGCGAGAATATTTCATCGAATCGTTGTTCCTCGCCGAATGTACTTCAGCTTGCTACGTGCTTAACGACCGTGCGTCAAAGAGCCTCCATCACGAAGTACATCGCTAAGTATATACGGGAACTATATATTCGTACTTCGCACGAAACTTGGTAGTTCGACATTCAAAGGAAATGTTCGCTCGCGCAATCGCGACGTTGCGCAATAAAATCGAATTTATACGGTTCGCCCTTGATGGATCATTGTAAGACTAATGATTCATTTAAATCTTTCACCGAGCTGTTTGCAATTTTAGAAGATGAAAAAGGTAATTTTGTGAGAATGAGAAATTTATCATTTTCTTTTTAACGTCAAATGCCACTGAATGCAATTCACAATCAGTCAGATCAAGTGAGAGTTTCTCCCGCTTGGCAATAACAGTTTTGCATCGGCGGAATTGTAAGAGCGGCTGGAAGATGGTAGTATCTAATTCTGGGCGAGATACTGGCTCGTGCAATCAACCGCGCTGTCTTAAATAATGTAGCCGGATGCGTATTTCCTCGGATAATACGATTAAGAAGTTTACGCGCCATTCTTGCGAGGACTTCTGGCGTTTCGCTGTAACATTACTTTTTAACTTTTTCCCGCGTAATTACTCTCTCGCTTCGCGGATGAAATTTTAATGCCGGCCACGGATCCCGAGATTGGAAGTGACGGACGAGAATGCGGCGCGCGTACTTGAGTTTTGCGTCGATAAATAAAGCTGGCGCCGCGCGATCCGTGTAAATAAAATTACAATCTGTTATTGTGGCGCGTTCATTAAGAATCATGATGTTGTAATCATACCCGTGTATTGCGAACACAAACTGATCGTGAGAGCGGAATCGTATCTCTTGAAAAATTACTCTTGGATCATATAATTTGCTTATATGAGTAAAATGAGTAAAATGGAGCAAATTTCTTTGCACTTGCTTATCAAAGTAAATGTTCCACACAGATATGAATGATAATAATTTTTCAATTTTGGAATGGTGTTATTGTAAATAAGTCTTCTTTTAAAAAAAAAAATTTGAGCATAAACAAATAAATAAACTTAAAAAATAAAATAGCATAATCGTTGTATTAATAAAACGTTTAGGACGAATAGAATTTGTGTAAACAATTTAGTACAATCAATTAACTTTATTTTAACTTTAATTAAAAAATTGTGTATAATTAATAAATTAATTAATACAATTATAATGTACTATGTTAATATTTATTTTGTACTGTTTAACACCAGATTACGACGTTACTTACTCACTAAAGAAATTAAGTAAATTACTATAAAAATAAAAAAATGTTAAGAAACCAAATACTTTATCAATATAAAGAACATAATTATTTAAAAAATTTCAGAATTTTATCTCTTACACAAGAAATATCAATCTAAAAAATAGAAACGGTCATTAATGACTCTCGGTAGTGATATGACTTAAATATTAAAAAGATCAAACTGGTTTTGTTCATCAGAGGAGTTTCTCTATTGTAGTGCAGATAAGAGTAAAATTAATCAAATAAAATCTCGTTCGATGCTGAAAGGAATGAAAGTCAAGGCACATAATCGAAAGAATACGTGCTTTGATATTCGCCAAAGTTACCACAGTTTCTCCGATGTAGTTCGAGTTAGAGTGGTTGGGAGGAAAAGGAGGAAAACGACGAAAGCTACGAAAGCCGTCAAGGGGAGCTTTAGTTCCCCCAAGCTTACGGTTGCCTTTCATTCCTTTCCGTAGGTCGTCGGTCGCAGTGCACAGTGTCGAGCGGATACCGGACATAGTCCCGTTGTTCCAGCAGGACGCTTTCGGCGGTGTTATTTTTCACATGGTCCCGAGGAAAAAGTTTGATCGTTCCAACCGATCAAATAAATTGTCTGCGGAAATGCTCACGGCCATCGTCCGAGCTTCTTCCAACCGCAGTAGCCTCCACCCTTCCGTTTTTTTTCTCTTTTTCCTAAAAGCTCTTCACCACGGTTATGAGAACAAATTAATACAAGCGTCACTTCTAACAGACTTGAAGGCCCGTTAAAGGTTTCCGATAACGATGATGACGATACCGCATCCATGGAAACACTTCCGAATAGGAGAAGCGGGAAGAAAGTTTCTCTTCCTTCGTCGGTTTCGCTGTCGCGACTTTACGCAAGTTGTCGATCGTGAGTTTTTACGCGCGGAAGTTCGCGCCCGACTAAGTGATAGCAGCCCTAATAACATTTTTAACGTCGCCCGAAGTTGCGAAGTTGAACGTGGAAGCATCATGCGGCCCCCGTTCAATGCAACACCCTCTCAGGAACTACTAATCCCATAATGTCGGAATTTTATTTCTTTAGATACAGAGAGCCAAGTTGTAAATCAATTACCAATTGTTAAGGGAATTAAAGAATAAATTGTGAGAAATGAATAGAGTTGGAAAACTTTCGGATGCTTGTCTGGTTTCCTTCGACCAATAAACCCTTTTTACACGCCTAATACGAGGTTAAACATAATTACGAAGTTTAAAGAGAAGTAAATTCTAAACATAGGACAACATTCCAAAGATATTGGAATAAAAAGATGAAAAGTGGCGATGTGTAACGGTCTTAAAATCAACGATCGTTACAAGATTTTACATTTTTGTGCCTCGCAAACACGTTGCGTCATGCATTAATCGCGAAATGAAACGGGTGGAAAGCGTCGACGTGACCATAAGCCCAAGTCCATGGAAAAAAATGTAAAATTCCGTCGACGCGGCGAATGTCACGGCACAGAATATCGCCGTCGACGTCGACGTTGCGCACACGTGGAAACGGGCCACGACGAATATTTGAATAAATAAATATTAAATAGTCCAGAGAGTGTAGGGGAGCGGAGAGTGCTACAGAGGGTTGAGAGACGTCTATCGATCCTCACAATTTGTCGCGGTGAAAGTACGCGTGGTGTCGTCAGGACGCAAAAACAAAGTATAAAAAGACGAGAAGTACTTTTGTAAAGAACTGAAAGTATTTTCACTGGATAAATACGCGAAATGTCTAATTAATCGAGTACTACTACAAATAATAGAAAATCAGGATCACTTTGATATTAATAATGAATAATTAGGATAAAATAATGACTACGCATGTTTCATATATTTGTTACAAATTGCTGCCAAGCTCAAAGTTTTAATCATCGTATTTAGTACTTCTATGATTTTCTATGTTTTCCAACCTTTCTATTATAAACTTTAACATTTGCCTTCGAGCAGATCACGAGCACACTCGTATTCCTCCCGAATTTAAATTGGAACAGCTGCTATTTCACTTCCAGTGCATTAATACTGTGCGCTGTTCGGAGACGAGTTGACGGCACGTCTATTAAGCTGACACAGCCACTTCAGCATAATCGAATAAAAGTTGCATAAAAATTTAGTGTTTCTTTGTTGCTAATTTGTTGATCTATTCCCAATTTTGTTGCTCTAGCCAATTCCGAAAAAACAATGGCTAACATGAGAACAAAGTTAGCACAGCCACTCAAAAATAAAAAAAAAATTAAAAAATACGGCATTCTATATTCTTTTTGTTACTAATTAGTTGCTCACTTCCCGATACTATGGTTTCATCCCCAACCCTCGAAAACCACTTCTAGTCTCCCGAATAAGCACACCTATAAATTGTTAATTCTCGAAATATTTCGATTGATTACGATTTTCTGATTTTGTTGCTCGCGATTCCCGACGAATCCGATTTTGTTGCTTCACCACCGTACCTCGTAAACCATCCCTACCAACCTCGAATTAGCAAACCACCTATAAACTGTTAATTCTCGAAATATCTCGACTAATTACGGTTCTCAGATTTTGTTGGTTTTTATTATAAAGCAAAAACATATTGAAAAAAATGATACTGTTAAACAATTATCTATAAATAATCAGAACTGCACTGACAAGCGTTAAAATCACACAGCAACAAAATCGGATTTATCGGGACTCGCGAGCAACAAAATCAGACAACCGTAATCAGTCGAGATACTTAAAAAAATTAACAATTTATAGGTGGTGTGCTGACTCTAGATGTCTAGGGGTGATTTTCAAGGTTTGGGGATGAAGCAACAAAATCGGATTCGCCAGGAATCGCGAGCAACAAAATTAGAGAACCGTATCAGTCGAGATATTTTAAGAATTTATAGGTGGTATGCTGATTCGGGGAGCCTAGGGGCGATTTGCAAGATTCGGGAATGAAGCAACAAAATTGTATTCGTCGGAAATCGCGAGCAACAAAATCAGAGAACCGTAATCAGTCGAGATATTTCGAGAATTAACAATTTATAGGTGGTGTGCTGACTCGGAGTGGCTAGGAGTGATTTTCAAAGGTTGGGATACAGCAACAATATCGGGAAATAGCAACTAATTAGCAACAAATTAGTACAAAAAGAACATGCCATGTTTTTAATTTTTTTTTTTTTTTTGAGTAGCTGTGCTAACTTTATTCTTATGTTAGCACAGCCATTTATTTCTTCGGAATTGACTGGAGGAACAAAATCGGGAATAGAGCAACAAATTAGCAACAAAAAAGCACTAAATTTCTGTGCACTTTTATTCTTTTATTCAATTGCGCTGAAGTGGATGTGTCAGCTTAATACATGTCATTAATGAATATGTAATATAGTCCTCAAAACGCATTTCTTACGCATAGTTGTTTATGCTTGTTGCTCGCAATAATTACCATATAAACTATTGCTAGCGATAGACATAAACAATTATGCGTAAGAAATGCGTTTTAAGGACTATTATATATAAATTACATATTCATTAATGCGTTTTAAGGATGATTATATATATATATATATATATACATTTATATTACAAGAAATCAATTAGAATAACGTTTTTTATTCGAACATTGAAAATAACCCAATAGGAGTCGAACGTATGTTATATTTAATTATTATTTATTCTCTCAGAAATATATTCAATTAGAATAAACGTGTAGCTTGGATCGTAGCTCCTTCCATCCAATTTATTATTTATTGTTTTAGTTAAATTAACGAGATATTGAACACTGGCGACTTATAGGAAGGATAACTTAAACTGAGTGTGATATTAAAAATTCAACAGTGTATGTACAGTAAATTCCACAATTTAGAATTAAGTTTATCCTGATCTATCACAATTTATCCATTTTAAGGCAACGGATATATGTTATATATATATTTATCAATTAATTTTTATTAAATTGATTCATATATGCATTTAGATATATGTATGTATATTAATAAAATTATTACACATCCGTTGCCTCAATAAAAACATTAATTTATCACTCACCAACCGATGCGCAACAGTGGAGTTAAATCTACAACGTCGCTACGATGATTCTGTAACAAATAAATTAAAGTTCAAATTAAATAATTAATAAAACAGAGTAAAGAAATAATCATTTAACTT